>NC_056727.1:352881231-353173731 GCF_019279795.1 Protopterus annectens | reverse complement strand
ATATAATACCTGAAAGTTCTCCTTCGGACACACTTGGCCTGTTATCCACATCAACACCAACATCAAGGAGTCTGTGTGAATCCTCTGCTAAGCTGTCATGATCTCTAACAGTGGACAGAAACTGCTCTGTTTCGGAGAGTGGTGGTTTGGTAGCAGGACCATCCACCCATAGCCATCTGTTCTTGCACTATTGCAGCTGCCATCCTGCATGCCTCTGTAATCATATCAGTGGCATGGTACTGTACCTGATTATGCTTTCTGGCATGACCACCCAGTTCGTTTATACCAGTGACCACCTGCTGCCGTATGCTTTTTCTGGCAGACATCATCTCTGCTTCTCTTAAGTAGGAAGGCTTTGATTCTGGCCTCATTCTCTGCATCACTGAATGGTAGCTTGCATAGAACAGATGGTCTGGGTGTTATAGTCCTGTATGACATGAAACAGAAAAAATACAAAATACATTTGTGGCACATACAGAAATTATTCTTCTCATATAAAACCTGTGCACCCATCCTCAACAAAAAACAAGTGAACACATTGCTCATTTTGGACTCACACAAGTTATGGGAGCCCCCCACCAAATAAAGAAACACTGTAATACATTAGCATTGCATCCATTTTTTTAAATTTCTGTAATGAGGAGTTGTGCAAATGACTACTTGACGACAGTACTATCAATAAATAGGCAAACATTCAAAGTAGAAATGCCTAGAAAATTTCCTTGGTCTTTTTATTGTTGTGGAGGTCACCACAGGCTATCTGAGAAGCCTAACACCTCTGTTAGCTATACATGTACAACCCTTGAAGTCTATAATAGCCACAATACATTTGTCTGCAGAAAATGGTGAAATTCCAAGAACAAATGGTAACATGATACTGAGATATCACCAAACCATCCATTAACAAACTTTGGAAGCATAGCAAGAAATTATATATATATATATATATATATATATATATATATATATATATATATATATACATGCATTATACCAAGAATGAATGAAAAAATGCACATAGGTAAAAACATCTAGTGCATATGGAAATACATTCCAAATATGAAAATGTAAATGGTTTATGAAGACAACAAACATAGTTTATGAAATAATTGAGTAATTTGTAGAAATATGCCCTCCAAGACTATACCAGCAATGGTCTCTCTGTATTAAATTAGTCTCCCCATCTTCCACTTCTATAGCTACAGCATTACCTCCATTACCATTATTTAATGTAGATTCAGCCCCCTGAGCATTGTGAAGATGCAAATGAGGTGTTAAATCATTAGCATTCCTGCATACCAAAAATTTGCACTTGGTGTAGGGCAGGTAACCATTGTGCAAGTAACAACATGATTGTATACACACGATCTAAGACTGCACGGTGGAACAATGACCACATTTAGCAGCTAATGGCTTGCAAGTGTTAATGATTACTCATACAACAAGCAATACTGAAGAGACTCTTCTGTCTGAAGTGTGTGCATCATGCAGATTAGATTTAAGAAAACAAATGGAAGCACCTTAAGACCTACGAGAACAACCTTAACGACACTGATATTCTTTTAGTAATATCACAGTCTCTATCCTCTGCTTAAAAATGTTTTTTTGCAATGATAATCAGCTATACTATACATTGACACAAAGATAAAAAGAAATTCCCATGATATTGCATTTCTGTTAGTGAAGCTGAGAGGAGAGGAAGACGCTAAGAAAATAAAGAGAATAAATGGTTGACAGTGTTGGCAAACTTACATTAATATGGTATGGACTATTACTAGCCTAAATTATTTATTAATGTCACATTCATCTAGACATGTTCAAGCAAATGAGAAAGGAACATTTTCTGATCCTTCTTCTGCTGGAACTGTAATTTGATAGTCTTCTAAGTCAGGTCTGTATAGTATGTACATTTATTGATAATAGTGTAAGCCATGTTAGTGGCAAAGAGGGTAAGAAACATGACTGTGTGTGTTGTTATTGCACTAAATTGAGTGTTCAAATCTAGGTAGTGCGCTGTTTGAGAGTTAATGCATAATTCCTGTGCATATGATCAGGTTGTAACACACATAGTTAGAAAACCTCACATCCCAGCATTTTCATTATTATTCCCTGATATTTGCTACTATTCACACATTTATTCTTTTATTGATTTCATCATTTGTGTGCATTTTAGCAAAATGCACTTTGGACTGGCAATGTTTTGTGCCAGCAAATGACAGTCCACTTCCAAAAGTAAAAACTGAGAAATTTAATTTGGAATGTTATCATTAGCGCATTTTAGAGTGGGGCAGGTGTGCTTTGCTACAGCACTCTGAAAAACAGTAAGAAAAGAAATTCTACATATCTCCTAAGTATCACTGGAGCACACAGTGTAAATGAAATGACTTTAAAGGAACAAGAAACAGGATGCAGGGTTTGAATCCAGCTTGAAGCCACATGCTACTTGCAATGTTTGCAGCAGAAATTCCTTGTTGTCCTCACATTGCGAAGATAGGGGTATGTAGTCAGTTATGGACTGGATACCCTACCATAGGTGCCTGGGGTCTTTTTGGTCAGAGAAGTAGCTCTGGATCTTTCTGCCATAGGCATGATTTGCTTCTCTCACTCCCTTGTTCAGATTTGCATTCCTTGCTTTCAGTAGCTCGTACACTTCTCTTGTCAACCAGGATTGAAGAAGAGCAGCATGCATATGTGAATAGTGCTACTGCTCATCGTGCTAACATGAAAACATTGTATCGCTTTGTGTGAAGCCTACACAATTATTCATGAATCCCAGAGACTGACTATAACTGCCGCATGTGATACTATGTGTAGGCTATGCTGTGAGTGCATTGTGTACTTTCACTGTTCATCAGGAATTCCTTTTTATCTTAAAAAAAAAAAAAAAAAAAATATATATATATATATATATATATGGTACGTTAAATTATCGTATGTTAAATTAATCTCTTATGCCATATGGTTCCCCTTCAGAAGGTCGAATGGCTGAAATCTCGAAATGCATATGGCCGAAGCCATATGCTCGAATTTCAGAAGCTCGACCTTCTGAAAGGGAAGTAAAAAAAAACAAAACACAAAACAATGTTTCTGCAGGGGGGCAAGCCCCCTTGCACCCCCCCCCGCTACTTATTTATTTCAACTCCGAGATTGCACTACGGTACAGAAAGGGAAATCTCCCATTCTGCACTGTATGCTGATCCCCATTCAGAAGGTCGAGCTCCTGAAATTTCAAGCATACTGTCTTGACCATACGCATTTCGAGATTTCAGCCATTCGACCTTCTGAAGGGAAACCATATATATATATATATATATATATATATATATATATATATATATTTTTTTTTTTTTTCAGAATAGGCACTGATATTACTGTTTATAAAACTTTTGTCTGACTGCTCACTGATACCTGTTTAGTGATCTCAGAAGGCACCATATGTGTAATAGTTACAGAAGAAATTTTGCTTTGGGACTGTAATTAAGTATTCACTTCCTGAATCTTCTGAAATGTTAAGTTTATTAAAGAGCGTTATTTCAGTAGTTGACTGCATGGATTTCTCAAGATTTTATGTATTACAGTCTCAAAACTTGCATTTAACACAAGTTCGAACCTTACACTGAAATGGAAAACATATTGTGCATTTTTTTTACAATGCAACGTTTCTTCAGTTTTTAATATGACATATTGGAAATTATTTCCTGTTCTCTCTTTAGGTATGGTACGTTAAATTAATCTCTTATGCCATATACATCAAGTTGTGTCTTTAGAAATAGAAATAATCACTTGTACAGCACTGAGTGAGATGTGGCAACAGTGTTAGTGCTGATGGCAGGATACACGGGTAATATTTTTTCCTAGGTGTGTGTTATTCTATTACCATGTGTATACTTTAGTTTATGTTCCATGAAGTCAGCTTTACCATTGCTCAACTGAAACTGTTGATAAGTGATGAGTCCTTAATGGTATTAAACATTGCAATTTGCATATTATACCCTCCACCTTTATTTCCAGAGGTTTTTTTTTTATTGTAAAGCATTACCATTATTGAAATAAAATACATGCACACACAAAGGGTCTTAATAATATACATCGTACACAAAAGTATTCTATAGTTATAATTTGTTTCTACAAATTGCCTTTGAAGTTAAATACTGATATTAGTGTAGTGAAAGGCATGATAGTGAAATGCTATGTTTCGTATTTTATGTACCTGAAATGTTTAGCCTGAATCACAATAGGTCATTGTCAAATGTGTCATACAAAACATCTTCTAAAGATAGGTAGGTGAAGGTGCATGTGATCTCAAGAAAGAGAGGTCATGTGAGGTAAATGGTAACTTGCTGTGATGACATGATCTATTTGATGCAGGTGGTTCTACAGACATTGATCTCACAGTGTTACAGGACCAGGGTTTTGAAAGAGAAGTCATGCTGTGTGTTGATTAATACTGATGTGGGCTGAATGAATTCTTTAAGTTTGTTTCCTCCCTATTATTTCTGCTACCATCTTTAGAAGCACTTGTAGTGTGATGTGATATGTCCCACATGTCTGGACAGGGCCTCACCTTCTTCCCCTCCCAACACTGACTCCTAGTTGAGTCTAGTAAATCCTCGGTAGTAAACAAGTGGAAGTGGACATGGATGCTTGGTGTGCCTCCATACCATGGATCAATGTAATCATGGCATTATCCCTACTCTGTGCATTTCCATGTAGTGCTGGAAATTCTCACAAAAACCCTACAGTACTGTGACCATTTCTATCTTACTCTCTGCGGCAAGGCTATGAGCATTAACAATGTCATGGCACATTTGTTGCTGGACAGCCAATGCTTTACATGTTTCCTGGGGTAGTTTTGACATGTGCCTATGCCTTGCTCCACTTTGTAAAAGTGTCACAGAGGGCACTGTTATCTCTGAATTTCTGCCATTGTCCAGAAGGTGCTCCTGTCGGTCTGGAGACACTGGTGTTGAGGTCCATGGGTTTTCTTCCTTTACAACCTGTAGTGTAATGTCATCATGTAATTTAGTTTGTGATCCAGTGTCACTTCCTGCAGATTTATTTACAAGTTATGATGTATGTGATTCTGCTGTTATACTTAGAGATTGTGTATCACGTTCCTCAAGCTGTGTCATAAGTATAATTATAATATCATGATCAGCAACCATTCTGCTGCTGTGCTGTCTTCTAGATTAACTGGTAGAGTGGGACATCTCATTTCTGCTGTTGAATCTGTAAAGAATTAATTGATTGCATTACTACTCTGATACTGGAGTAAATAACTGTATGTTGTGTAATGAAGTGTGGAGGACTCTTAATATGCACTTTCTATTCAATGTCATTATGTTTAAAAATGGAAGAGTTTACCTGTTAATAGTAAACATCATGGGTTGCATGCAGTAATTTCTCTTGAGCAGTCATTTCTCTATCTAAATATGTTACTGTGGTCAAACCAACTTTCCTGAGCAGATGTCTGTTGATGCTGCTGATGTGAGTAATAGCCAGTATCTATAACACCTTGCTTATGCCAGTATCATCCTCAACTGTTTCATAATCATTACCCTGAATGGAGAAGAGGTACTCCTTATCAGTTGTTAAAGCAGTAAGTGTATTAGGTCCCCTCCAGTAGTGCTGCAGGCAATTGTATTCCACCTTGTCTTTCCATTTGGCACATCCTAACATATTATTGGTCTTCTTCTTTTACTGTGTTAATGTCCACTTCATTCTGCCAACAGCATTTGTATCCATAACCACTTGGTTCCAGGCCTTTGCCCTCTCAACTTATTTGTTTTCCCTTTTCCAAAAAGGTGTTTGCTATATGTTGTATGAGCTGCCATGAGGATGTGGTTCTCCTCATGGCTAAAATTGTCTTTTTTCTGTCTAGATTCATGCTTTTGCATCATTTCTTTACCTAAAACAACATGCAAAAGTACAGGAGAGTCTCCATTAGTTGGAACTCCAGCAACCGGCACTCCCAAGCAACCAGCAATTTTAATTGGCTCGTATGCTGGTATATGAGTCAATGAAAAATGCAAAGTGGAGCCACTTCTATTCAATGCAGAAAGACCCCGCTGTTTTGAGCCACGTTGTCCTTAAAAATATGGGAACAAGCCTAATATATCTCAAATTTCCCTATGCATAGAAAAGGAAAAATGGAGTCACCAACATTTAGGCTGCAGAATCCATGCCCATCCTGCATTCTATGAAAACGTTTATCACCTCAAAATATTCTATTATAGCAAAATGACACCAACAGAAAAAATATTTATAAAGTGAAATGAAAGGAAAAAGAAAAATATTTTTTACTGATGCCCTACTTATAAAGGTATGCTTTTAAGAATAAGTAATGCATGACCTTAAAGTCAATTGTGCAAATCAAGCTAAACATTACTGTACAGAAGCAAAGCCACACATCACCAAGTGAAAAGGTAATGATTTAGTAAATGAAATCCAAAAAACTGCGAAAAATGCACTCACAAAACCACTACACAAAATCCAAAAGAGCGCAATGGGCTAGTAGAGAGGCACTCCAACTAACTTAAAAAGACTGCACGATTTATTGATTGTCCACAAACAAACAGGAAAAACATAAACGCAATTAATCCACAGTACGCGTTTTCGTCCACATAAAACTTGGACTTCATTAGATAAAAGGTAATTCCACTAATTACATCTTAAATAGCTCACAGGCAAATACATTAACCAATTAACTTCATACAATAAATTTAAAACACACTAATCAGGCTCTCTTAAAAGGCTCATGAATATTAAATAAAACTTGTGTATTGTCACCACAAAATATATTTATAATAAATAAATAGATGTAGAACTCACTTAATACATCATAAATAGGTTTCTTAAAAATTAATATGTTAATAAAAAATTCATATACCATTAATGGGTATTTAAAATCTGAACATTTAAAAAAATAAATATAAAACATTGTTAAACATATTTGAATCTATGTATACAATGAACTGGTGCCATCTATTGACATGTTAAGCGTATGACAATCTTTACACTTTGGCAGCCCTTAATTTTAATAATGGTAGGAGGGAAATGTGGTCATTTAAACCTGGTATTTCCACTGCTTCCAGAGTTATCTGCCACCATAGTTCTTTATATTCTATCAATTCCTCCCAAGGGCCACCTCTAATATCTCTCTTGACTTGTTCTAATACAAAAAAAAGAAATTTATACCCTTCACATTCCCTAGAATGTTTGTATAGTGCGTTTGTTTCTTTTGCTTTTGATATTTCATAAAGATGTTCATATATTCGTCTCCTCAATACTCTCTCCGTTTTACCAACATAAAATGACTTACATTTTTGACATAATACTAGGTAAATTAATCCTTTAGTGTCACAACAAAAATATCCCTTACTTCTAATTCATCTATTTCTACTTTCCAAATGAATTTCGCCTTTATTGATAATATATTCACATTGATTGCAGCTTCCACATTTAAAAGTTCCCTTTTTTCTTTCTTCCCCCTATGTGGTGTATACTATCACAATAGGAGGCATTTCCCACGTTATTATTAATCTCCAAGATTTTTTTCATACTGTAAGAATTTTTATAGACTACCTTTGGCTTTAATTTTGATACTTCATCTATATCTGTAAATGACACAAACCTTTCCCATTCTCTCTGGAAAATCTCCCAGACCTTAAAATTTGAAGCATTAAATTCCAATATCAAGGCCTGTTGGTATTCACCGTGAATGCCTTTATTGTTTCTATCACCTTTTTCAGAGAAAAATTCGGGTGCAACCCCCTTTATAGGTCTAAATTTGTTGCTTCTACCTTTCTGCACTTCCGTCCTAATACTCTTAACAAAATTAACAGGATAACCTTTGTCCTTGAACATATTCTCCAAAAGAGCACTTTCATTAACAAAATCTGACTCCAAACTAGTCATTCGACAACCCCTGACAAATTGTGCTTTCACTATGTTCTTTTTACAATGTAATGGATGTGCACTATTATAGTGGAGAAAGGAATTACAGAAGGTAGTTTTTCTATAAATTCTAGTTTTGAAATTATTATTCAACTTATAAATCTCCACATCCAGATATTGTAAAGTGTCAGTTGAAGTCTTGTGGGTGAATTTAAGGAAACTAGTGGAGCTGTTGATATATTCAATAAATTCACTAAACTTGTCATAACCTGCTGTCCAAAAAATAACAATATCGTCCAAGAATTGACGATATAAGGTCCAGCAGGTATTAAATTTAGAGTGTAGGATGAATTTTTCCTCCCACTGTGCCAAAACTAAATTCGCAAAAGTGGGAGCACAAGCTGCACCCATAGAGACACCTTGTGTTTGTTGGAAATATTGCCCGTTAAAAATCAAAAAATTAAATTTAAGGACCGTATCCATAAGTCCCATAATAGCAACTTTCTCATGCTGGGGTATCTTCCTGTCTTGAAAAGATCATTTCCTCAAACATTAACAGGCCTGTTTGGAGTCAGGGGGAAGAAAGAAAAAGGGAACTTTTAAATGTGGAAGCTGCAATCAATGTGAATATATTATCAATAAAGGCGAATTTCATTTGGAAAGTAGAAATAGATGGATTAGAAGTAAGGGATATTTTTGTTGTGACACTAAAGGATTAATTTACCTAGCATTATGTCAAAAATGTAAGTCATTTTATGTTGGTAAAATGGAGAGAGTATTGAGGAGACGAATATATGAACATCTTTATGAAATATCAAAAGCAAAAAAAACAAACACACTATACAAACATTCTAGGGAATGTGAAGGGTATAAATTCCTTTTTTTTTTGTATTAGAACAAGTCAAGAGAGATATTAGAGGTGGCCCTTGGGAGGAATTGATAGAATATAAAGAACTATGGTGGCAGATAACTCTGGAAGCAGTGGAAATACCAGGTTTAAATGACCACATTTCCCTCCTACCATTATTAAAATTAAGGGCTGCCAAAGTGTAAAGATTGTCATACACTTAACATGTCAATAGATGGCACCAGTTCATTGTATACATAGATTCAAATATGTTTAACAAGGTTTTATATTTATTTTTTTAAATGTTCAGATTTTAAATACCCATTAATGGTATATGAATTTTTTATTAACATATTAATTTTTAAGAAACCTATTTATGATGTATCAAGTGAGTTCTACATCTATTTATTTATTATAAATATATTTTGTGGTGACAATACACAAGTTTTATTTAATATTCATGAGCCTTTTAAGAGAGCCTGATTAGTGTGTTTAAAATTTATTGTATGAAGTTAATTGGTTAATGTATTTGCCTGTGAGCTATTTAAGATGTAATTAGTGGAATTACCTTTTATCTGATGAAGTCCAAGTTTTATGTGGACGAAAACGCTTACTGTGGATTAATTGCGTTTATGTTTTTCCTGTTTGTTTGTGGACAATCAATAAATCGTGCAGTCTTTTTATGTTAGTTGGAGTGCCTCTCTACTAGCCCATTGCGCTCTTTTGGATTTTGTAATTTAGTAAATGACTTTCATGTGCCATAGCAAAAAATGTAAAACAATTCCTTTAAAAAGATCTCTATGCCTATGTAACAAAGCAGTTAGCTAAAACTAAATTTAACAATAATAGCAGTTACAAACTTAATGATCCCACATGGTTGTTGGGTTTAGTTATGGCTTTGTCATACTCCATAGGGCATGATTCCCACCCTGTGAACCACAGCACTGTATTTACATTCTCACTTTGGTACTGGCACTTCGAATGATAACAGTACTTGTGAAGGCACAAGACTGAGCTCCAAGTCACTGTGATAAAGAGACAAAAATCTTGGTTTATATCTTGCAGGAGTCATACTTGGACAAGATTGTAAAATCACTACCTGTCATGAGTGGAAAAAAAGGTTGACATCACCCAGTCTCACCCCATTGCCTATGCAAGTGCAATTACCTCTGCAGGTTTGACCAGCTGACTGAGTGGAAGGTGAGAAGTAAGACATTTAATTCTTACCTAAAATAGATTTTAAAGACAAACTAGATAAATATATAATAAATGCAGATATGGTTTAGTGTATGAATACAAATGTATATGTTCAAGTAGAAAATATATGTCATAGGTTCATAGGTTCATAGGTTGGTACTAGGCTATCGGCTGTAGGGCCTATACAAGTGTAGCCATAACAATTCCCTGGCTATTTCTTCCCACAGTATTTACTTCCCTGGACCCTTATCTAGCAGGGCAACTGACGTGATCTTGGGGTGAATTTCCTATCTCTCATCCATTCATCAAGGTTCCTTTTGAAAAGGGCCAAAGAGGTGCTCTGCTTGACATGTATGGGCAGACTGTTCCAGAGTCTGGGGAGTCTCTGGGTCAGGAATCTATCCCTCCAGCATGTTTTGCTCATTGTGATGGCAAGGTTTGGATCCCTGGACTGAGTGCCTATGAGGGATTGAGATTTCTTTAAGTTAGCATGTCCAACAGCTCTGGGTTTGGCATGGCCTTGTATGTTAAGCAGAGATCACCTCTGAGTAGACGATATGCGACAGAGTATAGGTGGAGTTTTTTTAGACGGTCAGCATAGGGCATCTGCTTTAGGCCTGTGATTCTTTTAGTGAGGTATTTCTGTGGCCTTTCCAGTTGTTAAAGATGTCTTGAGAGGTACATATCAAATGAGGCATTGTATTCTATAATGGGTCTAATGAGGGATGAGTACAGTGGGACAATGACCTCCTTTTTTCTGGATGAAAAGCCCTTAATGATGAGGTGTGCCACATAGAAGGATTTCCTGACTGTTGTGGTGATATGGTTATCGAAGGTGAGAACACTGTGCGCCTGTCTCCCTAAGTCTCTTATCACACTTTCGGTGTTTAGTGTACTGCCACCTATGTGGTAATTCACGGGTACATGTTTTTTCCCAAAAGGGATAACTATACATTTCTTGCATTGAGCATGAGCCCATGGCTCTGGCATCTAGCATCTGTTTCTGTAAGGCCCTTTTGTAGAATATCCATATAATTTGGGGATTCAATAGTGGCTCCCAGTTTGCAATCATCTGTGAACTTTGTTAGCCAGAGTCCCTTAGTGTTGGCCTGTACTTCAGAGAAGTAGATGCCAAACAAGAGCAGTGCCAGGACTGAAGCCTGAGGTATTCCACTTGTCACCTGTCTGAAGATGGATTTGGAGTTGGCTACTTTTACAGTGTGGGTTCTGTCACTAAGCCAGTTGGCAACCCATCGAGTGACATAGGGATTAATGCCCAGCTTAGTAAGTTTATCGATGATTCCAGAGTGGGGGATGGTGTCAAAGGCCTTGGCAAGGTCCAGATAGGCTGTGTGGACCACCTTACCCTTGTCAACGTCTCTGGAGACTGATTCGAAGAAGTCAGTCAGGTTCAGGAGACAAGATTGGCCCTTTACGAACCCAAATTGCATGGGGTCCAGTGTTTGAAGGTTGCCAATGACTTTGTTTATAAGTTCCATGATAATACGTTCCATGGCCTTGCAGATCAGGCTCGTCAGACTGATGGGGCGGTAGTTCCCAGGATCCAAAGTGGATCACCCCTTGTGGAATGGTATAACTGTAGCTGTGCACCACACAGTGGGCATGAAGCCTGAGGTGAAGCTATGATTAAACATGACACTTAGGTGAGGTGCCAGTTCATTTTGTAGTTCATGTAATGCACAGCCTGGGATGTCGTCTGGTCCCATGGATGCTGTATTCTTAGCTTTGGAGAGTGCATTTTTTACCTGTGTGGCCGTTATTACCAGATTTTGGCAATCTTTCCATATTGGGATGGGCCGTTTAAGGGGTGAGAGGGGGTGAAGTTTGCACTGAATCGATCTGCCAGGAAATTGGCAATATCCTTGGGATCAGTATATTTAATGCCATTATGTTGTAGCTCAGAGCAGATCTGAGCATTGCCATTTAGATTCTTGATATAGCTATAGAATGCCTTGTGGTTGTCTTTTGGAAATTTTTGGCAATTTTATTTTCATAACTAGCTTTGGAGGATTTTATGAGGGATCTCAGCTTCTTACTGAGGCTGTTAAGGGAATATTTTTTGGATGCTGGGATTTTCCTCTTTTCTGCAACAGTTTCTTCTTTTTGTTGTGAAGTTTGTTTATGGAAAGGGACCACCAGATTGGCTTCCTTTTTTTGGAGGAGAGCATCTTGGTTCTTTTGGGGATGGCACGATTCATGCACGAGTGGATGTGCTCGTACAGTGCTTTAGTGCAGGATTCAGCAGTGGAACTTTCAGTTCATGTCTGCATGGGTGTCATGAAGTTTGTCACTTCTGACTTGAGCTGCATGAAGTTGGCTTTGGAAAAGTTTTTTACGGAGGTTTCCTTACTTGGGGGTGGGGGTGGAATGTGGATGTCAAGGGTGATTAGCTTATGGTCAGACCTGACCAACGAGGGGGTGACCATAGGTATGGAGCATTGATTTCCCATGTTGGTAATGACCAGGTCTAGGATATTGATGCCCCTGGTGGGACTAAGGATTAGTTGATCCAGTGCATTGGAATTTATGAATTCCAAGAACCGTTGGGCAAAGGTGTTGGTACATGAGTAGTTTTCCCAGTTAATGGCAGGGTAGTTGAAATCACCCAGTATTAGGGGGTTTGGTTGCATCTTAAATATTTTCCAGTATGTTTAGAAAGGTGTAGTGAGAATGTTGGAGCATGGTGGGGGTTGGTATTAGTTTTTTAATTATTTGTACTACAGGCACGGCCGGCCTTAGGCATAGGCGAACTAGGCGACCGCCTAGGGCGCCTTACAACTGGCCTTGTAGAGGGCGGAATTTTATGAATTTATTTATTTATTTTAATTTTAACAAATGTACTTTTGGTATTTTGCAATCTTCTCGGCACCCTTCACTCAGAGGCAGGGCGCCGAGAAGATCGCAAAATAAAACCATAGGGCGAAGGAAAGGGGGAAGCACCCTCCCACTTTGCATCAGGTTGCCTTCAACAAGTTAAAAAAATAAATAAATAAATTGCCGCCCATCACGCTCATGCGTCAGTGAAGAGAGGGGTTAAGGTCATCATGCGTGCGTGTGTAAATGTTCAGATTCAAAACAAGGTAAGTGGAAGTGTGAGTGAGTCTGTGTGTAAGTTAAGTCGTTTGTTTCTGTATGCGAGAGAAAGTGTGTGCGGGTATGTGTTTGTATGTAAACTAAATTAGTCGTTCTGTGTGTGTGTGTGTGTGTGTGTGTGTGTGTGTGTGTGTGTGCGCGCGTGTGCATGCATGTGGGTACGGCAGATATCAATATATTTAACTTTAACTTCCTTGCTTTAATAGTTTATGTCACTTGGGGATAACAAGACCTCTATAATAATTTCTTATAGTTTTGGTATATGGACATTTTTGAAAAATTCTATAACATAAGGTAATCCATGCCCCGTACTGTTTTCAGACTCCCATAGTTCATGCAACCTCAATATGGAGTAAGTCAGAAAAGGTTGCTATTAAATGAATGAATGGCAAGATTGTAAAGAAGGCAATTTAAGGTTTAATGTCTGCTCCATGGAATATAGAAAGAGCCATAAATATATTATAATCGGTCATTAAATTATGCACGGACACAAATAAATAGCAAGGTAGTATCTGTCATTGCAGCACTTGCTGCAACTATATAGTAAATTACACAGCCCTTGTCGATATGGTATCCATATGTCAATATGTGGCAGAAAATAGCACATGCTTAATGCCAACTGAAGGTATGCTGCAAGGAGGTATGTGCAGGTCAGAAAATGAACATAGCATACTCAATGGACTCACATTAAAAGGCCACAGAAAGCAGTTCAATCATTGTAAGTTAGGAATTGGAAACAGAACAAAAAGGACATGGTAATGATGAATGCCATTTACATCTTAACATGTTAAACAGCTATTTATTTCATCTGAATGACAGTCATACTCAGTTTTTGTGGGTAGAGGGGTCTAGCATACTGAAAGAATAAAATGAAAATGAAACTGAATTTAAATACTAAGGTGTGTTATCCTTATTCAGAAGTAAATAAAGAACTGGTCTACAAAGATACTGAGATGGTTGTCAATTAAATGCATTCTTCACTCTGCGTTGGGGCTGCCTCAGTCATATGAAAGTTATTATAGATAGATATATGTACTTGTATCATATTTGCCTGCAATTCTATATCTAAACCATACTATACCATAGTATCACACTGTAAAGGAGGTATCTTGTGATATTTGAGGCTATCATAGCCGAAGAAGGCCTTGTGACTTTTCTTGCAAAGGGAAGCTATTTTTACCTCAAATTTAGCTTTGGAAGACTTGAATATCCTCCTAAGTTGCTTGATAAAATTGATGACAGAGTTTTTACCGTGCTGCACATTGCACATCCTAATTTTTTACTAATGTATCTAATATTATCACAGCAGCCAAGTCAGACTGAACTCCAGACCAAAAAAAAAATTATTAAAATATGATTAAGTGCTTTCCTCCTATAGTAAACATGGACTTCTTCCTAATTTTTGTCATGATATTCTTTCTTTCTTATTGATGCTAGGATTTCATCAGGGTGGTTAGCGTTTTTTGTGTGTGTTGTGCTTTTTCCACATAGGTACAGCTGACTCAGTGTAGCTATTAATATGATTTTACAGGTTTTCCATGAGCAATTCCATATAGTCAGTGGCATTCTCAAGGATTGGGGGAGGGGCTTGAAAATTTGCCAGGGTTTCATTTAATGCTAAAAGGTTTGCCTTAGAATAGTTCCTAAAAGTATCAGGGTCTGGCACATTCTTGGATTTTATTTTTATTTCAAAGAAGACAGCTTTATGGTCTCACTTGAGGATTTTAAACTGGTGTGGGGTGAACAGGTATGTATGTATATGTATATATATATGTGTATGTATGTATGTATATATATGTGTTTGTATGTATGTATATATATATATATATATATATATATATATATATATATATATATGTGTGTGTGTGTGTGTGTGTGTGTGCATGTATGTATATGTGTATATATATATATATATATATATATATATATATATATATATATGTATATGTGTATATATATATATATATATATATATATATATATGTGTGTATGTGCATGTATGTATATATATATATGTATATATATATATATATATATATATATATATATGTATATATATGTATGTATGTGTGTGTATGTATGTATGTATGTATATATATATATATATATATATATATATATATATATGTGTGTGTGTGTGTGTGTGTGTGTGTGTGTATGTATGTATATGTATATATATGTGTGTGTATGTATGTAAGAATCTTTTTTTTTTCCTGTTGGAGGTACATAGTTCAAGTGCATTTCTACTGGCATATAGCTTTACACGTGTTGAAAGTGTAGTTTTAATGTAGTAGGTATGCAACAAGTAGGTGTGGAATATCATTAATTACCAAGGAGAGATCTGGTGTGTTTAACATTCTTCTGGAGTAATGTTGACTTTTTTAAATCCCCTTTTACATTTATTTCTGATTCTTTTATTATTGTGCAGAATTATGTGTGTTTTGTCTGTCTCACTGTTATGGTTTTGTATTACTTGCATCCCCCTTCAAGTTATTGTAGATTAGACTTTGGTTCTCACTGTAGTAACATAACATCATGGCATGGTTGTTAAGGTTTCTGCTACACATCTCCAAGGTCTGTGGTTAGTTTCTGATCTCTATTCCCATCTCTGTGCAGATTTCCATGTAGATAGAGAATAATTTTGGACTGTTGTCAGCTTTATCTAAGGGACGGTTGGGTGGGTGTGTGTGTGTGTGTGTGTGTGTGTGTGTGTGTGTGTGTGTGTGTGTGTGTGTGTGTGTGTGTGTGTGTATGTGGGCAGTAATATTGGTGGATTGTAATGACAGAAGTCTTGAGTGGCCTTTTATTTTTGACATATTTTGAAATGGGTAGTTATTGGTTCATACATTTTGTTTCATTGCTTATTAAACAAATGTTTAAAAGCACAAATTTAAAACGTGCTCTAACAAGCGGTACTGTATTATACAAGGAATATAATTCAGTACAATCAGGAAAGTGAATCCAAGAATAAGTATGTGTATGCATGGCCCTAAAAATGTGTGCAAGGAGTCTGTTTTGAAAACAGCCCAAAGGTAAACTCAGTTCTCCACTAGCCAGATGCATTACTATGAATGTGGATTTTCATGCCATTTCAATGAATGTGAGTTTCAAGGGCAGAGAAGTTTACTGCTCATGCTATAAGTCTCTTTTCATTGTGAGACTGTATTGTTTATTTAGCAAATGGCTGTCTGTGCTGTTTTATTTCAATATCTGTAATCACTGTAGAAGCGAATAAGAGAACAGTATGCATGGTAACTGGTGAGAAACAACCAAATAATGGAACATTGGAGTGGCTGAGGAGGGGGCTGCTTCTGGGGGGAGGGGGTTGCTGCTGGAGTGTCTGCTCTGGGGGGGTAGTCTGTTGCGTTGCTAGGGTCCTATTTGACAATGATCTGGCTCTGGTATTTAAAGTAGAAAATATGTATGCAAAGGTAGTTGCAGTTTAACTACATTACAAGGTATCTTTTTTTTCCCCTATGCATGGAAATAATTTAAGGAAATGACTGGGGCGGCTTTCTTGGGGAATGACTCTGTGGGTGTGGCTCAAATAGGGGTGTTTCATGAGTGTGGTGTGGGTGTGGCTTAAGGGGCGCCAGAACACTACTTCGCCTAGGGCGCCATTTCAGCTAAGGCCGGCCCTGACTACAGGCAGAGTTAATTAAAGTGTTTTGGTTTGTCTATGCCACAAACTATTTATTCATATGATAATTGTAGATGACAGTCATTTTTTTCCAAAAGAGTAACTACATGTACAAGATGACTGACAGTTAATTACCATGCCCTAAGCAGAGAGTGAGTGGGGGTGGGGTTTAAAGTAACAAATGAATGACTAATACAGAGGTTAGTAAGAAATGAATAGTTCAACTGTTTTTCTTTAAGTCATTAAAGGTGTGTTGATTACAGCAGCTTCACGTAATATCAATTAAAATGTAGGTATGGTATGCAAGGCATAGTACAAAGCAGACACATTGATGAAAATATCTGCAAAGGATGAAAAAAGTAATTTCCTCCCAAAGAGACAAGCTGTGTATAATCAGCAATGTCACAATTTGAAGGAAGTCAGGCTGTTATTCTAGTTGAACCTACAGTTAGCAAGAAATATATATTATTACAGATTGGTTCAGTATAAATACTTTATAAAAACATGTGCCTCATTCCAAAGACTTGTTTTCAGTGTAAGTGACTTACTTTGGTCTAAGTCTGTCATGATTTCTGCAGAATTGTTATCGGTATAAGTGACTTACTTCAGTGTAAGACCTATCTACAAAGAAGCTTACATCAGGGGGCCAGATTCTAAAAGTCTTACTGTAAGTCAGTTACTCTGAAAGGCAGATTTTTGGACTCTAGCCATCTGTGTTTTGCTGCTTTGCTGGTAAATAAATGTAAGCATATAAGGGATATCTATTCAGTACTAATGTATACTGGAATAAGCTCACAGATTCACTGGTACAAGATTAAATTTTGTACTTTGCTGATTAATAAATGTAAGCATGTAAGAAAGATTTGAACACACATCTATGATAGGAAAGTAACCACCCTCTATATCTTCTATATGCAGCTAAAAGCATATTTGTAACAAACATCACAGGGGCAACAATGCCTAAACAGACTGAAAAAATATTCCTGAGTATGCAGACATGATTCTGAAATTAAAAAGTATCATTCCCCATACACACACATATATGTGTGTGTGTGTGTGTGTGTGTGTGTGTGTGTGTGTGTGTGTGTGTGTGTGTGTGTGTGTGTGTAAAGTATATATATCCAGAAGTAATTCATATTGAAATATAATAAAAGAAGTATTATCCATATCATCAATATATTTCAAATGTGTTACCATTTCTTATGATACACCAGATTATCCCCTTAATATCAGTAGACTGCAAATGCAAAAATCATTACACTAATTGTTCACAGGTTTCAGTAACATTTCACAGAATATTTTTTGAAAAAAATATTTAATAAAAATAAGAAATCACTATTAATAAAGAATTACTGATGCATTACATTATGAGTCAATTTATTGTCTCCATTTCATGTTAGTCTCAGCCATCCCTCTCATCTTTTCCTTATTCTTATTATACATTACTCTGTCTTTCTTTTTCCCTTTTGTCTCCCATTTATGTTAATTCCTCCTTAGGTCCAGAGTCCCAAGGATCAGCTCAGCCACATTCTTCCCTGGTCAGGGAATGTTCACCTTCTACCCATCCAAGGACATCGTCACTTGGTCATGTAGGTGGCACTGGTCCTGTAGGTACCCTTGTATGGTGCAACCTGGCAAACCACACAGACCATGAGCTTTGGAATTTGGTTGAGGTTGTGGTGGAGCAGGTAGTGGAGATACATCTTTGGCCAGTCCAAGATACTCTTCAGTGGGTGCAAGACTCAGTGTCTTTGTTGGTGCAGAACACCTTGACACTGTAAGCCTCCACTCCCTCAAAATCAGCATCCTCCACCATCAAGCAGTGGAATAATTTGAGGTCCTGTAAACCCAAATGTGCTCTTTTGACAAACTTGTCTTCACCCACCTCCTTTGCTAATCCTCCCTATTACCCTCTTACATAAAAAAATGAAAATAGGGGGTCTTTCCCCTTCCATAAATATAGTACCCCTCCTCTCCCACCTCCTGATCACAGCTCCCTTGATGCGTTCTTGTGTCCCTCTTTGTTTTATCTCCTGTTTTCAATCTTTTCCTAACGTCCTATAGTCACTTTTTTAAAGAAACAAGCAGGGTGTCCACATCAGGATACAGATATAAAAAACATATAAAACCCCTTTATTTTTTTAAACTTAATGTAAGTAGCTGTGCTGCACACGGCTTGCCTTAAATATTTCAGCTGTGCATGGGCATAACCACATTCATCCATAATACCTGAATACTTCTGAAATTATATGAGCATTTACATTTTTGCTTAGTAATTTTGCATATACTTAAGGATTTACTTTGACAACTTTATGCATTTCATGAAAGTGGGTGCTTTTTATCAAAGTCTTTTGCCTTCGCATAGTAAGCCTGAATAACCAGTAATTAGTGTATTTGCAGATAGATGTAGCAGTGATTTCATGAATATCTGATATGAAAGTGTGAACTGGAACTATGACTTCCACACTTAGTACCTATTTATTGAACCATTAATAAAGGTAACACTTGCAAATCTGAGAGATAAATTTTTGATTGTAAATAATAAGTTATGTATTATTCCCTAAAAATAAATATAATTTTCCTAGTCAAGGGCTATGGACAGTGGTATGCCAATTGATATCACATATTTAGACTTGGCAAAAGCCTATGATACTCTCTTTTATTACAGAATACTTATAACAGTGATAGGACTGAATATAAATAGCTATATAAATAACTAGGTCAGTAACTGGTTGTAAAACAAAACTCGTAGGGTAAGAATTCCAAGTGTTTGTTTAGAATACATACTCATTAATAGTGATGTACAATAGGTGCATATGCTTGACCTTTTTTATTTAGAATATTTATAAACATATTTAAATGTGAGAAGGGCATTTGGATTAACAGATTTACAAATCCAAAAATAATCTCATGGTGTCAAGTGCAAAATGAACTAGGTGCTTTACACTATTACCTTGATGAATGAACTATTGGAATGGTATAATAGAAGCAAAATACAGTTTCATATTAGTAAATGCATTGTTCTGAGTGACTCTGTTACCTTAAGACTCTGCTAGGGACTTAGTAGTTATAACTGACAACCAACTTAAATTCAATGGTAATGTGGCATTTGTAGAGAAAGGTCTGAAAGCCTGCAAGACTAAAATGAGGACAACAGCCTGTAGGAAAAAAAGAAGCTGTACTAACTCTATTTAAGACTTTGATAAGTCCCACAGTCAAGCATTGTGCAACAGCCTGCCACTACAACAAGTCACATAGGAGGAGAATGGAGATGAATGAAACAACCTTCTCTAGAGAAATAGAATGTTTGTAAATGATGTGTTAAAAAGACATATTTATAAACCTGGGATTGTAACTGATTAGCTACTGACTGCTCAGGGGCAATCTAATATTATTGCTGACATGCTTTTGCAGTGAAGAGATGGCTTCATGTGCAGGAATGACATTTCTATCATACCAAGCTATCATGAGGATTAAAAACTAATTTCAAATGTTAACACTAGGTTTGAAGAGATTTCTAGCAAGGGCAGTAAGGCTTTGAGTGTGCTTCCTACCAATATTAGAGTAGTGACAAGCTTATTCCCATTTGAAAGTTAAGTTGACATATGAGTCACTGCTATTAGAATTATTTTTTATTAATTACACATTGTTGACCAGATTAATCTGAATAATGGTTTCTTTTAAAGGGAGAGCCTATGTAGTATTCCTACTGACCAGGGAAAGTCTGGCCAGGGCCCAAGAGGACTTTCCCTAATAATCACTGTTGAAAGTGGGACCCATTTTGGAGGAACACTTCCTTTTTTTTTCCAGGCACAGAGGTGGCCCAGAGAAACAGGGAGATGGATGAAGACAGATTGGGATGATGGAGTGGTGAAAGAAATAAAGGTGAAAGCAAATATCAAGACAGGAGACTGTGTGCAAGATTCTGAGTAAATGTTTCAAAGAAACCTGTTGGATGGAGATGAGTCAGCCAATGATGGATGTATAATTATAACCTCCCAGTCAAAAGGGTTGAGGGATGATTTATTTAAAGAAATGATTTCGTAGAGTAAGCCATGAGATGAGGGAGATGTTTCCTGTGGGACATTATAGGAAAAAAATACAAAAGGGGGCTGCAGAGACAATATTGAAGAATAGTGGTGACATGTAAAAGAAAGCATGCAAAAAAAGTAAAAAAAAAAAAAAAAGGCAAAAGTGGAGTACCAGCAAAGGAGGCAGAAGAAAAAAAATGTAAGCAAGTGGTAAGGATTCAAAGTAAAGTAGACAAAGAAATCGACAGGTATGAAGTGTGCAACAATTTAATAGATCATTTGTATGTAAAATCACATGAGCTAAGAGCATTTATTCTTATTAACAAAAATACATTTGTGACATTATATTTGAGACTGTTTTTTTCCAATCAAAATTTTTCTTGGAGAATATGAAAAAAGAAAGACTGTAACCAATGGAATCTTTATGTCATAAAAGCATTTAACAGGAAAATAAAAAAAAATAAAATCCATGTACAATTTCGAACTGAGGTAGAAAGAGAGACTTTGAAAGGACATTTGAAAGCTTCATGTAAAGAAGTACTGGACGTTAAAAAAGTTTATAACAAAAAAGGTTTATGGACAGGTGGCTGGGATTGTAATATTGTGTTAAAAAAAGAAAGAGAAAAATATACATATACCAAGCATAACAAATGCAGAGGAGAATAGGAGTGTTGTAAAATACTGGGGACAGCCCAAAACATGTTTATTTTTTATTTTTTATCTTTATATTTTATTATTATTATTTTGTGGAAATGAAGGTCAGATTATAAGTAACTGTGACAAAAGAAAATATATTTGTGGGAAAATGGGGCATGATTATAAATGTAACAAAATGGGGTATTTATGGGTGGATTGTAAAAATGAAAATAAGAATAAAGAAGAATAAAGAGAAAAAATGAACAAAGAAGAAATCCTAGTAGTACAAATAGAAGAAAAATTAGATGAGAAAAAAATAATAAAGAAGACATAATAGAAGGTTCTGAAATAAGTGATAAAGAAGACATAAACTGGGAGGTAATAAAGGGTAAAACGAGAATTCTATTGATAAAGGGTAAAAGCAAAATCAAATTTAAATGGGATGAGTACAGAAGAAAAAAAGAAAGAAAATGGATGAAAATTAATATATACAGCTAATGATTCAGCCTTGAAGGAAGTTGGCTAGACTTAGAATGGCCTGTTAAGAAAGCTATCCTAGTAATTAGCTATGAACTTATGAAACCATGAATTTAAGGAACAGGGTAAATGAACATTTTACAGTGCTTTCTGTAAATGTAGATAGTGTTAAGAATAGGGAAGAATAATAGGATTGTTGATTGTTGGAGTGGTGCAATACATGTGATGTTGATATCATTATATTGGAGGACACAGGATTTTTAAAAAATGAAGAAAGATTACAAACAGAGAAACTATGAGGAGGAAAGATAATATGGGAGATATTCTAGAATAGCAATATTCTGTAGAAATATAGTAAAGATAATAGATGTAACGTTAGCAGAAATAGAAAGATTAACCATTTTAGATTTAAAATGAAAAGAGCAAGTATATAGAATCATAACATTATATGCTTATACTACTTGTAAAGAAAAGGAAAGCTTATTTAATCAGATTGCAGACTAGTGATAAATATGAATATTGAATATTATAATAAAAGGAGACATTGACTTTGATTTAACAGGCAAGTGTAAAAAGAAAGGAAATAATATAAGAAAAATGTTAGACTTTATAAGATGTAAGTTAAAACTCTGTAAGATAGAACTGAAATTTATTATGTTAGAGTATTAAAAGGTTTAGTTATAGGAGAAGGGAGGTGGTTGAAACAGGATTTTCTGATCATCTTGCAATATGACTAGAGATAAAGGAAAACAATAAATATATAAAAATAGGCAAAGGAATAAAAAGCATAAATGCGAAAGCATAGACTGAAGAAGGAACAATATTTTTATTACAGTTATGAAAAGATCATATTATTATGAGAACATTTTATAAAAATTGGTCTAAGTGATGGATAGTTAAAGAAGAATATAAAAAATGTTTTTTTTTTTTACAGTGGCAATGTGACGAGAAAAGTATAGAAAGAAATATATTAAAGAACATATAATGATACACTGGAAGTGTTAGAACATAATGATAGAAAGTACTTTGACAAAGAAAAAGAATTATATGAAAGCAATCAAGAAAAATACAAAAAAGTTATATAAGCAAAAGTATTTTTTTTTTTACAAAGAAAGGAGAAGAAATAACCAGATTAGTAAAAAAAGATGGTAGTGTAATGAAATAAATCAAAAATTTAAAAGGAGAAATAGAAAGAACTCAGAACAATATTATGAATAGTGTAATACAATATATATATATATATATATATATATATATATATATATATATATATATATATATACACACACAACATGTTTATAAAAAAGAAGGGAGTGAAAAACATGGAAAATAAAACAGTTAACAGAAAAAGATAATAAAGAGTTGAAAAAGTAGACTTCTTTAAATGAGCTATACAAAGTATTAGGACAAGTAATTTTAGATTTGGCTATAGGACCAGATGGAATAGAGTATGAAATGTATAAAAATTTAAGGGAATGACAAAACAACTTTTTTAAAGATTTTGAACAGATGGCTAAATGAAGGTTTTATCTGCAAAGAATTATATAGTGGAATACTTAAATTCATAAAAGGAAGATAGAAGACAATTAAAAACTAGAGACTGATAGTATTGAATAATAATGATTATAAGATCTTTATGAAAATAATACAAAAGAGATTTGAAGCTAAAATGCAAAACATTATAGAAGATAGCATATATGGTATAAAGGTGAAGGGTTGCCAAGAACTAGTAATAATATTTAGAGAAACTGTGGATGATATTATGAACAGAAAAAAAGAATAGAAATCAGGTTAGGAGACCTTAGTAAAGCATTTTACATAAATGGACACTAAATCTTATGGGTAACAATGAAAGAATATAATATATGTGAAAAAAGTTAGAAATTATGTATGTTAGTGTATAATAATAATAAAGTAAAATACTTGTAAATGGCTGGTTAAGTCAAGAGGTACATATGAAGAGTGATGTAATACAGGGATGTTCTGTTAGTTGTATACTCTTTGCATTAATTATGAATGTGATAGTATGTGAAATAAATTACAAAATGAAGGAGGCAGTATATATAACATCTGAAGGGTTAAGAATTCCAGTTCTGTTAATATATGCAGCAGATGACATAATAATTGCAAAAAAAAAACAAAATCTGGATAAAAAATAATAATTTCCTAAATGAGTGTCTACAAACAATAGGGATGGCTTTAAATAATGAAGAAATTAAAGGTTTATGTGATGTAATAAAGATCTGGGGTATATATTTTACAATGAATGAAATTTCTGTGTTAGGTATAAAATTTGGGAATAAATATGCAAGTAGAATTCAATAAAAAAAACAATAGGAGAAATAAAACAAACCTCTCTTTTTTGGAGAAGATATAAATTTTCTTTCAGAAAAAAGGCTTATTTAATACAGTCAGTACTGAAGGGAAAATAGCATACTTAGCAAGTATATTTATGATGCCAAATGTATTTGTAAAGGAATTATTGCAGATATATATTTTTTCATTTATATGGGGTTCTAGATTGAACCCAGTTAAAAGAGGAGCTTTGTATGGAAATAAAGGAGAAGGATGTTTAGGGTTAATTAACCCAGTGATATATGCTGCTTTATTAAATTTGTACAGTCTGTTAAAGTTGATAAAAGGAGAAGATGAGAGATTAGTAGTAAAATTGTAAAGATAAGTATGATAAATGTTGGGGTATGGTAAAAAACAATAAAAGAGAAAAAGAGTGCACAAATGAGGAAATAAAATATTACCAAGAAAAAAATTATGTTGTGGAAAATAAAATATGATAATGTAGAAAAAGAACAGCATGGAATAAGAAAGTAATGCTAAAACATTACTATGTAAACCATGGGAAAATCTTAAAGATGAAAAAAGAAAGCTGTAAAATAAGAAGTAAATAGTGTAATCAGAGAGTAGAATGTCAAGATATTTTGTGGAGACTGGTAATAGATAAATTTCTAGTAAAAGGAAATAAGCCATATAAGAAGAAAGGTAATAGAACATGTTTACACTGTCAAGAAGAAACTAACATGTTTCTGAAATGTAAAAAAAGAGTAAAAAAGTTATGGGGAAAACTGTAAAGTTGATTTTTTGAAAATATAAAAAAATGGATAAAATAAACATGGATATGATTAAATATGGATATTATGAGAACAGAAGTAAATAATATGTTAAAAGAATAACTAAAAAGTTATTTTATGTTTTATGGGTTATATGGAATGAAAGTATAAAGGAAATTATGTTTAATGGTAAATGGATTTTAGCAACGATATTAAATAAAATCAGATGGTGGTTATGGAAATGTGGGAGTCTAACAGGGATAAAAATGTAATATGATTGTACAGATTTGTATCTCTCTCTCTCTCTCTCTCTCTCTATATATATATATATATATATATATATGTGTGTGTGTATGTGTGTGTGTGTATATATATATATATCTATATATATATATATATATATATATACATATATATATATATATATATATATATATATATATATATATGGGTTTGCTTTAAAATAATGAATTACCATAATATCGACTTGCATAACACATTGAGATGAAAACCATGAAACTTTACATTCATGAATGTTCACATTATTAACATTATGGTAATTCACTATTTTAAAGTAGTTCCATGTATATATGTATATAAACTTAAAAATACTTACAAATATGTACATATTTGTAGATAATAGTTATTTTTGTATATGAATAAAGAACTCCTACTCTTTGGAGCTGCTATTGGCACCAGAGGGCTGCCACCAGAGCTTAAGTTTACATTAATATGACAGGGAACAAAACTGTTACAGTGAGCATCGTGGATCCCGTAGTGGAAGAAAAAGCTAAAACTACGTCTGTGAAGAATGGTGGCACAGAAGTCACAACTGTGCTTTCAAGAGGCATGGCAGTGTCAGTATTGATTCCAGTGATGGAGAAGAATAAGTCAGGAGAAGGCAATGTGATGCATGGAGTGTGGTAGTCTAGAGAAGAAGAGCAGAGTAATGCATCTGAAATATCATAGAAGAACAATGGGAGAAATGAAAATGGAATACATCTGGATGGTGGAGCAGCTAGCTTTAATGATATGCACTAAATTAGGGATTCAAGCAGTGTGGAAATAGAACAAGCAGAATATCCGAATTAAAAAGGAAGTTTGGCAGTTAAAAGACTTACATCTGCATGAATGACTGCAGTAAACAAACAGCAACAGTACAAAACAAAGGAGAAAATATTAATTAGGAGAATGTGGAACAAGATCAGTACTCAGAAGAAGACTACTATTAAGAACTTAAAAAAAAATGAAGAAACATCAGTTGACAGATATTTTATTTTTGACAATATTATTTCATCACTGGGATTTAAAATAACAGAAATTAGAACCCCAATACATTTAAGGACTAAATATTTTTGTGAAATGACTTTTGAAACAATTTCTTGGCAGAATAATTTCTAAATGAATATGAACAATGTTTTAGAAGTCACTAAAATTAAATGGAAGTAGTCAGCCGAATGAAAAACTCAAACCAGAAACAAGCTGACAGACCAACCACATGTGCCAATTATGCCAATTATTTATGTTCGTGCTAGATCTTACAACTTCAGCCAAAGTATCACAGCTGCAGTGTCTTCTGATAAACCTCCGGATTTACTAATCTGCCATGCAGGACTAGCTTAGTCCTGCACGGAAGCAACCATTTAGGAGTAGGACGGCAGCGCGCCTATGCATATTAATGAGGCATGCTGCCTGTGCTCCTAGGCTTACATGGGGTGTGGAAGAGTACAGGGGGCATGTTTGAGAGCAGAGCTCTCAGAATAAACATGCTACATAATGTAGAACAGCAGAAAGGGGTATGCAATGAGCAAAACCGCTCACAGGTGACCGCATATCCCCATCAACAGTCTCCCTTGTGTACAATAGCAACAGTATATATAAATAAAATGAAGAAATCCTTGTATTTTTTTGTAAAAATTTGATTAAAGCTAACCGTAGATGAGCTAGTGTGCCCATCGCTTAGCTACGGTTAATGCAGCTTAAATGGCAGAAGAAGATAATAAGGAAGATATATACAAATGAAGCAGCATAGCAATAGTGTAGTGGGTAGAGCATTCACCTGATGAGTAGGCAGTCCTGGTTCGAGTCCCACTGCAACAGATTCCATTTTCCATGGCAACGCATGTTATGAGTAATATTTATGTTGCATAACTCACTAAATAACATATTTTTATGAACTGGAGTACTGCAGTAAATGCACATGTGAGGTGTCAGTGTCATAATGAATAAGGCACAAGTAAGCAGGTGTAAGCACAAATAAGCAGTAGTAAACATATTTAAGCACTAGTAAGCGGGCTTAAGCCCATTTGCACTGCGGTAAACAATGCCCACACTGGCTAAGAAATTCTAAAGCTAACACTGTGTAAGCAGATGTAACGGCAGGTTAGCAGTGCTTACCATCATGCAAACCCACTTATAACTAATCAAAAGTGCCTTCATCATGCTGTATCTAATGGGAATTGTTCTGCCCATCAACAAAATAAACAGCCATGCAGGTCTTGAACCCTATACACCATAGACCCAGTAGTTACCCACCAAACCATCACAGAAGTACAGAAGAATGAGATACTAGCAAACAAGCCCTCAACATAGTATAACCAAACTGAACCTGTGAAAGGATTCAGTATACAGTCATATGTACCATAATCCATTACATAACATAAATATATGAATTGGAGTACAGCAGTAAGCCCAGAAGTGAGGCGTAATTGTAATAGGGCATTGAAGTCCCCAATAAAAAACAAGGACCCCACAGAGTGTACGTACACATTAATCATGGATACCAGGCATACATATAAGGTGTAATGAATAATAACTCAATGCATTATAATTAAAGTCTAATGTAAGCAATGCTAAGCATTGCACAGGCCAGCTTAGGAGGTGTGAGAAATGTGTAGACCAGCTAACTCATTGTGCCCAGTGATATACCCCTTTAAACAATGCCAGCCTTAGGTAAGCAGGTTTGCCCAATGCTTAGCCTTTTCAAAACCGGTCAATTACAGAAAAGTGCGGGAAATTGGCCCTCCTTAAACCCAAGATGCAGGAATACATCTCATAACTGGTTGTAGCTTCCCCTTGCAGGCACTATGGCAGTAAGGGGAGAAGGAGTGTGCTTCCGGGTGCAGATCTGGTAAATCCAGGAGTCCAAGGTCATGGCAGGACTCCTAGTTAAAGACCATGCTCAGAGACTGCTACAGGGCGAGTACCAGGGCTCCTAATATAAGGTGGAGGCCTGGGACCATCTCGCTCACGACCTCACCAGTGCCACTGGCATAACCTGAACTGGTGAGCAGGTCAGGCACCACTATGCCAACCTGAAGCGGTGGAAGGGGAACATCTTGGAGGAGTATGTCCAAGAGGCTAGAACATCAGGGTATTTTCCAGACATGTGTAAGTATCACCCTAGTATGTGTGTAATAATTGCCAGCTCAGGTATATCATGGAAAGGTATGGCTAAGTATTCCTCTTATGTCCCCCCACAGTTGGCAATGGAGTGGGCCATGAACCAGGAGGCCCACATCAGCTACCTGACGAGGTTGCGACGTAAGGCAGGTCAGTAATACTCATACATTCACTGTCATATGAAATAAAAATAAAAGTAGTAGTAAATTAATTGCTAGTATAAAACCTATATTGTTCAAGACAAGTACTGCATTCACTAGAGAATATGGCAGCAAGAGTCTCATATTGTCTGGAAGTCAATAAAAGTGTAATAGCCTGACAAAACCGGTCTAACTGCTGGACTGCATGTATATATCCTGGTATCATACGGTACTGTAGATATGCAATCATGTAAAAGTACTGTAGTATTAAGTACTGTTACCCACACTGTGCACCATAAATTGAATGTGTAGGAATGCCTGTATATGACAGGTGTAATCCCCAGAGGCCATTTAGTACAACTGAAAGACTCATAGACAGTAAACAGGGAAAATGCAGACAACAAATACCAAATAGCACATGCAACTGAGTTGTGAACTGTTGCGTTTTAGCACACACAGCCACGGTTCGAATCCTGCCAGTGGTAGTAGTCTGCATACAAAATCATACCCCACAACTGTACAGATATGTCCAGAATGTCTAGTAAAGAGGCCCATATCTGTTGCCTATCAACCTGCCCCCCTGGGAAATCAGTGGGATATCCCAAACGTATAGGCAGCAAACAGGAAATACAACTGATTGACACACAGCTATGAGAACAAAGCTGGCACACTAGCAACCCCCCAATACCTTATGTGACTAAGAAGTCATATATGTCCCATTTACACCACAACTTGTCAAGCTGTGGTCAGAGTGTGTACCGTAACAGAGTGAGATGTATGTACATAATAGTAATGTGGACTCTGGTACTGTGTGTGGGAACATTCAGGTAGTGCTAATAAACATTCCTCCCACAGGTCTGGTAGATACCAACACTGTGCCCAGAAATACAAGAATGATATGCAGTTGCTCTGAATAATGAGGTATTACGCATCACTCTCTCCCACACTGTCCAATAATTATAACTGTCTAGGAAACTGTATATGAGTGTTGTAATACAAGGTCAGAATGCAAAGGCACAGGAGGTTAATAAGAGAAAAAGCTGATAGGAGATATACAGTAACAGCTATATAGCAGACACAGCTGTGATGGACAGTGTTTAAGTTGTAGCAGAAACAGCCTTGGTCTGAATTCTGGGAGTGGAATTAGGCTGCATACAGATGCATACCCCACAACTGTACAGATGAGGCCAGAATGTCCAGTATATGTGTCCATATCTGCTGCCTGTCCCCCTGGTAAATCTGTGGGATGATCCCAGATGTGTAGCCAGCAAACAGGGAATACAAGTGATTGTCAAACATCATGAGACCACACCTGTCACTGTAGCAACCCCCAAAACTGTTAGGAGAGTAATATTGCAAGTATGTCCTATCTACACTCCCATGCCGTCAAGCTGTGACCAGAGTGTGTACTGTAACAGAGTGAGATGTATGTGCATAATACTAATGTGTAATCTGGAACTTTGTGTGGCAACAGTCAGGTAGTGCTAACAAACAATGCTCCCACAGGTATGTTGGATATGAACACTGTGCTGAGAAATACAAGCCATTATAACCTGTACCAGTACTGTTTACTTTGGTATTGTAGGGAATTATGAGTGTTGCAGTTTCTCTGAATAATAATATATCACTGGTCACTGTCACCCACACTGTGCTACATAATATAACTGTGTAGGAAAGCTTGTATATGTGTGTGCCAGGTCACTAAAGGTGGAAGTGAGCAATATTCTAGATATGTCCAGGCACACCAGCATGTGGTCAACACATGGTCAGAGTCAGTGCAGAAAGAGTTGGATAGCTATGTGAAAAACAGCAACCCAGAATCTGGGAGTATGTGTAGAAACAGTGTTAACAAACATTCCCTCCACAGGTATATCGGGTAAGAGGTGTATACTGCAGGTAAAAACGGGTCATGTGTAATGATGGCGACAGCCATATCACTGTCCAAAGTAAGGCTATAGGGTAGTGTAGTAAAACTTGTAAGGTACAGATAACAGCACTGACTGGGAAAGTAATGTGGACTACAGGAATATACTAGTTAATTGACATCTTTCTCCCCTGACCATATCTCCAACAATAATCAACATACCCACCCCAAATGGTATGTATTGACTCTGATAATGTCCATTTGTTTGATAAATATATTAACGGTTCCCATGCATGTGCTATATTGAATTATTCCAACATTGGTGGCATGGTGCCATCAACGTACCTGCATGCTGTTCTTATTACCACTGTGGTCCCATATATGCATGTGTTCTGTTTGCTATGCAACTGTTCTGTATCTGGTGTCTGGGTTAATGGGAATATCTATGCATGATGTTATACCTAACCCTGGAATGTGTCGACTATTACTAACCCATATATAATGATGAAATCTAAACACTATAGCACGCTTGGGAAGGCCGGTCCCAGAGGACCCACCTGTCCCACCTCAGCTGGCTGTGACAATGGGCACCAGCATGTCTGGGGCCCAACTCTGGACCTCCCTGTCTGTTGGTGCTGCACCACCTTCGGGTGGAACCACCACAAGGGATGGGGCTTGCCCCCCAGGAATGGGCGTGGGCAGGCACCTGTCACCCATTGCCAGATCTGGGTCGTGGTGCACAGAGCGATCAACGAGCAGTTTGGTAATCTTCAACGCCAGCTCGAGGGCCGTGTGTCATGATTAGAGAGTCAGCCTGGCTCTGCGACTCAGCCTCCAGCACAGCCACCTTTGGGGCTGTGAAGGTGCAGTGGTGACTGCCCATGGGTGGGGATCTCAGTCTCACTGTTACCACTAGGGGGCTTGTGGGCTTCCGATATCCCAACAACCCTCCCTATCAAAGTGTATACCCCCACATGTGTCATATACTGCCCCTTTATGCATCTTGTTTGTCTTGTCTGTTAACCTACCCAACCTACCTCCCCAACTATACCTACTACCCCTCCCCAACATCCCACTCTCACCTGTAAAAAAGGGCAATCTGTTCCCACAAAAAAATCTTGCCCCATACATAGCTGTCCATTTCGTACACATGTCCACTGGTTACATGTAATCTGGTCCAATTGGCATCACAACTTATTACTGTTTTCCTCACACCTCTCCCAGGGGTTTGAGTATCCAAATCTACCTCCAAATTCAGTGTATATGCACAGCTGCTGCTGCTGTAGAAGAAATGGACAGCTATGTACTTTCCCTACACCCTTCCTGCACCTCCCTAGCTATTTTCCCTACTGTCTGAACCTCTTTGTGCTCCTTTTTCACCACTTTCCAATCAACCCTTTTTTTCTTTTCTTTTAAAGAAATTAGCATGGGGGTAAGTGGGAGTAAGCACTTTTAAGCAGCAGTAAGCGGGTCTAAGCCTGTTTGCATGGGGGTAAGCAATGCCTATGCTGGTTAAGCAATTTAGAAGATAACTGAATATAAGAAACTGTAATTAGACGTTAGCAGTGCTTACCTCTGTGCAAACATGCGCAAACCCACATACAATTGCTTTAAAGTGCCTTAATCACTCTGTATCCAACAGCTGTGTTCTGCCCAGTAACAAAATATACAGCCTCTGCAAGGTACAAACCCAGGACCATGCACAGCTTAGACAAAGTGATTCACCACTAAGCCATGCCATATATACAAAACCCTGATGTTTTCAAAAACATATCATCCAGCCCAGTCATTAAACAGTACAGAAAATGTATTCCAAAATTTAGATGTGTGCGTGTGTAAATATATTAATATCTAAACAGATGCAACATATATATATATATATATATATATATATATATATATATATATATATAAAATATAAATATATATATAAACATATATACATGCAAATGCCTACATCAACACATATATATGTCTACACCTGTATGTCTACATATAAGCAGCAAGTTACATATATGTAAGCAGATATATATCTATGTAGGCGTATACGGACATAGTTATATGTGTGTAAGCAGATATATATATATATATATATATATATATATATATATATATATATATATATATATATATATATATCCATATAGGTATATATGGACATACATGTGTAGACATCAATGGGAGATTAACTAAATCATATATGTCCACATGCACCATTAATGGGGTTGAGAGGCCCCAAACAATATATGTCTTGTACGAATAGGTATACCCACCCCCACAGCCAAACACATCCACCCTGCAATACACTACCAAGTGTTGCAGATCCCATAACCAGGTCCTGATATGACATGGCCACAAGATGTTAACAGTACTATGTCCCACCTGTATGATGTCAGGCTGGTATTGGTAACATATCATGCAGTAAAGTCTCGCTCCCATAGGAAATGTAAAATGTGGAAGCTATCAACATCCCCAGGATACATATACACAGACACATATATGCAGATACAGATATACATATATATATATATATATATATATATATATATATATATATATATATATATATATATATATATATATATATATATATATATATATATATATATATATATATATATATATATATATATATATACACACAGACACACACACACACATATATATATATATATATATATATATATATATATATATATATATATATATACATATATAGATATACATGTGACTACACATACACATGCAGAGATATGTATAGTAAGATACTTATGTAGTAGGTGCACACAATATGGAACAGCCACTATGCCTACAGTTAACACCCTAACAACTGGGCACTGGATGAGCCACTCATACAAATGACATTCGGTGCCTGCAACATATACCCACAGAGAGGTCATAGGATAAAACACCATGCACAGGTTTGCAGAAATGGAAAACCTTTATTTGTGTACTATTACAGATATATATGCCATGTCATATAGCTGTTCAGTCACTGACATCCATATAAACAGAGTAATGCAACTGTGAAATAGTTATACTAATACAGTAGTCTGGAAAGGTCCACAACTGTTGCTGTCCAGGGCAAGCCCTTCAAATCGTACAATAGTAAAGACAGACTGGGCCACAGGATACCTCACAACCAACAGTAAGTAATGCAGGTGTATAAGTCAGCAGCCTCTATCTACACTCTGTACAAAATCATTAGGTGGTAAAGACTTCAGTTGACCAAATGGGATGTAATTGTTACATAACAAGGCATAACTGACACTATCACAGGCACACTGACAAACATAACAGTCTGTATGGCCGGAGGCAGTAGGCCAGAAGTAACCCACTTTATGTAAGTAATGTCAAGATAAGTGAAATGTATGGTACTGTACATCCAGATACCTTAAGGCAGCTCACCCCTGATACCCCCACATTTTGTAACAGCCTAGGTTATGTATGGCGCAATCCCCCCCCCAGACTCAATAATACAGGGCCATATACCACGGTTACATACACTGGCCTCTGGAGTGCATATGGGCACACATGTATTGTGTAGGTGAGGCCCACACATATATGGCCCCAGCCCCTCTGTATGTGCGGGGGATACAACAGCAGTGGACTGCTGGCAGGAATGGCAGCGTGGTATACATATATGTGCATATGTATCACTATCTGTATATGTGTAGACAAATAATTCTCTATATATGTATATATCTGGGTGTGTATATGCATATCTATGTACATATACATACCCATCTATATATGTCGATATGTACATGTGTAATTATCTATATATATATATCTGGATAATAATATGTACATATATTTTCACTATATTTCCTGAACTTGGAGCGTAGCCCTACCTCAGCCCCTATAGTCCCAACTTCGTAGTGCAAGATGTTGTCAGAAATGTATAGCAGGTATATTAGTAGACTATTGCTATTGTAATAGGGATTGTCATCACAGACATGGTGTGTGTGGAAAGGTCAAATCTGCTTTTCACATGTGCACCATTGGCTACTGACAGACATCCTAAGCACATCATAGTACAGTACCTTTGCAAGCATGTAATGCTCCAGTGGACTACAGCAGAGATATTGCCCAATAAATGTGGACATTCTGACACACTCTGAACAATCCAGAGGTGTACACAGAACCCCTTAGTGCAGAACATGTGGACCAAGCCTGACAATATAGATGTTAACGGCCATGTAGATGGGTGTAACACATAACGACTGGTATGCATTCACCCCCATAGGTTATACACACACACACCCGTGTCTGTCCTGACACATAATAACTGCTGGTACAGAGGTGCTATGGCCACATGCTACCCACTAGATATTGACATACATCTGTACAGCATCCCACTGCTCTGTCTGACATACATAACTGTTAAGGGAGGCCCAGCAGCAGTACATCTGTCAAGTATCTGGACATGACATCTCACTGGGTAAGTACACTAAGCTGCTAGGCATGTAACAAAGCACTGTGCAGGTTACAGGCAGACTGGCTCAACACTGGCCTACATCTCCTATGGGGAATGCACATGTACCTGCATATATAGCAGGCTCTACAGGCATGTCACAGCACAAGGTAAGATACACCTGTGTGAAAGTGCATAACCACAACCAATGTGAACGAAGCTACAGCCACATATGGTAAGCTAGCATAATATTACAGCATATGGACTCTCTGTTCAACACCATCCTTATATGCGCCACTCACCCACTAACCCTATATATACTGGGCCACTACACAGTGTGGTCTGATGCCTGTCTGTGGTAGGGACATGTGTGTGTATGGCCTTACAAACATGTAAGCCAATACGGTAACATACAGTGGAGCAGCATGCAACATCAGATAGGATGGGACCTAAAACGATGACATCTATCAAGGTCTGTACACAGGCCAAAGTACATATTAACAATACACACACTGTCGACATTCACCATAAGTACACAGACCTCGGTACTGTACAAACAAGCAACGAATGTCCAGGTTATGTAATCAAATATAACCCCTAATGTACATAACATGTGTAGCAGTCTGATATCTCACTGGCTTGTTTTCAGATATGATGACACTAATTATGGTATACAGCACATATGCACCTCTTAATGCATGACATATGTACAAAGGTTGACAGTGTTGTGGTTGGATGCACATACACAGGGCCAGTATTGACATGTTACTATGATAACCTCATACATTTACTGTTGAAACTGGGTTTGTTGCAACATATGTCCTGTGAGGGATATGAAGTCAGTAACTGTCAGGACTTTCACTATCTACAGACTGCAAACCTCACACTACCTTCTGCAGTCCACAGATAGATGCTGTCTGGCTAACACATGACACCAAATACACCACACACTGCCCAGTCTGCAGATGACCCCTACAGATGGGGAATCCTTATAAACATAGAACTGACATGGCAGGTATTAAAACATGTAGGACAGCCATATCCACACACACCCTGTTAAACCAACATTATTCTGAATGCAATATAGCAGCACTTACAGTTTGTAGTCAGGTCAGACACATCCCCCTCCTGTGTGTTGGCCTGTTTCCACAGTGTATGTTGTCAGAGGTAAATCCCCAATCCATCTGAGATGCTGTTTGCCAAACAACAGATCAAGTTCCTACTCACAGTGAATGAAAAGGCCCAACACCAACATGATGTTCCTAGACATTGGAGTGTATTTCCATGCAATTGGCTATGGGAAATGTTACCACAGCTGTTCCACATGCAATCAGCTAGGGGAGGGCTGCAATTTGTGCAGAGGCTATCAGCTGATCATGAGCATCACTTAAAATACATATGCTGCTGCCTAAGCAAAGCAGGTGTAGGTCTCCACATCCACCAGTGAGGGGGTGAGATAGGCAGACAGAGTCAAAGACAAGTCAGGGAGGGGTGGAAGAGTAAAACTTAAGCATGTTTGTGTCACACACCTACTAGGTGACAGGTGACACAAAACATCCACAACCGACGTGTGTGGGTATAGAACGCCTAACAGAGGTCTATATCACACTACAACATGGAGCTGTTATAGGATGCACCACGGGGACTACTGGTGAACTCCTTCCCCAAAGGTGTATTTCACATTAGATGACATCAGCAAGATTGCCAAGGTAGGGCATTTGAATTGTATGGAGTGTGACTACCCTAAAAAGCATTGATCTCTAGAACAGACAGAGTCAGAGAGACACACACGCAAACTTGCCAAGTCTAGGATTAGAACTCCTACCTACCTAATTTATCATACTACAGCAGTACACAGTTATAGGATGCATTACGGAGATTACTGGGTGACAACCTTCCCAGAGGTGTATTTTTAGGTGGATGACATCATCAGCCTTACCAAAGTAGAGCATTTCAATTGTATGGAGTGTGACTACCCTAAAAAGCATTACTCTCTACACAGACAGAGACACACACACAATTGCCAAGGCTGGGATTAGAACACCTACCTATTTTATCACACTACAGCAGTACTCAGTTATGGCATGTGCTATGGAGATTACAGGACTCCAACCTTCCCTGAGATGAATTTCTAGGTGGATGACATCAGCAGCCTTACCAAAGTAGAGCATTTCAATTGTAGGGAGTGTGACTACCCTAAAAAGCATTGTTCTCTACACAGACAGACACACACACACACACGCACGCACGCACACACACATACACACACACACACACACACACACACACACACACACACACACACACACAAACACACAGTTGCCATGTCTGAGATTTGGACTCCTATCTAACTAGTTTATCACACTACATAGTTATAGGACGCGTCATGGAGATTACTGGGCACAACTCCACCACAGGTATAATTCACAGTGGATGACCTCAGCAGGCTTGTCGTAGTGGGGTTATGGGGAGGGCAGTGTGTGTGCATGAGCCATAACTCATTCATCTAGAGGCTGACATGCCATATGCGGGCACACACAGGGTCATATTCCACAGTTATGTGTATACAGCTGCTAGATGACACTTCCTTGTACAGTCATGTTGGACAGCTAGCACGTGCACCACATAGTCTTTAATGCTGACAGATACTGGTGGCTAGTATCTGCAGTGAGTGACATCTGAACCTCATGTGGTTGAGGCTCTTTGGCTGTGTGCTGGGTGGGACAGGCCTGGATGGCTCCTTGTCACAGTCACCCTCTTCCACACATCTATGTACGTCTGTCTTTGGCTTTTTATAGTGTGGTGTCCTTACATATATGTCTGTATTCCTATCCACTGTGTGTGCAAGGCATGAGTGGTGCATACTGATGAGTGTCTGCACTAACAGCTGTGACTGCCATGTATGTCTGGTCCACTGGTGTTTGCAGACATAGCCTTCATGTGTTTTTAAGTGTGCGAGCATGCCCAGTATGCCCATCTGTATTTAATGAGAGGATCGAGTTCAGGTAGTTTGCACTGCAGTGCTGACCTTTGTGTTGTACACCAACAGGTAGCATGCTGTTTCTGCAGGATAGCCATCAAGCATTTGGCATTGACTGTTACTACATTTCTGCGTAGGATGGGGGGGCTCACCTGACTATTTCTACATTTCTGCACAGGACTGGGAGGGGCACACCTGACTGTTACTACATTTCTATGTAGGATGGTGGGGCACACCTGACTATTTCTACATTTCTACACAGGATTGTGGGGGCACACCTGATTGTTATTACAGTACTATGTAGGATTGGGGGGTACACCTGTCTCTTTTTACATTTCTACACAGGTTTGGGGAGCACACCTGACTGTTACTACGTTATTACATAGGGTGGGGGGCACACCTGTTTATTTCTACATTTCTACACAGGATTAGGGGGGACACCTGTCTGTTCTTACATTGCTACATAGAATGGAGGGACACACCTGACACTTGTGCACATTTGCTAGGACTGTGCTGGCATGTCAGATACTCCATTTCATTCTGTAGTCCTACCTATCATACTGACTAGAGGCATACCAGTTTACTACAGATCTTAAGCTTTTATTTACCTACATATTAGTTTCTGACTTCCTACCCTTCAGAACTGACATCCTCTACCTGATCTGCTGTAGTCTGTCTGTGTAGGCATGGAGGGGAGGTTACCCATAGGCCTCATTCAGAGGCCATAGAACAGCCTTTGTTTGTGTTTGTCTACACCTGTCCTGTTTGCTGTGACTGTTGTTTGGTATGTGAGCCCCCCACCGACTGGCATGTGTGAGTCACTTACCTTGTAGGTGTCCCAATATTGAGGGTGGTGCTGCAGGGCTGCCTATGTTGGATACACATTGTACACTCCCTACACATGATTAAGCACAGGTAATGTAATGTTTGGCATCCCTTTTACTGTATGTGACAGTCAGAGAGAGGTGTTATTCCCTGGGTCCCTCCTGTGTCAGTGTATGTGCTATGCATTGCCTCTTTGCCAACACCAGGGCATACTGGGCACGCCTCCATCTGCCTACTTGGGCAGGCTCAGATTGTTCCTCCTCCAAGTCACTCTGTGCCTGTGCAGGCCTTGGCAATGGTGGGGGCTGTGTGGCCTTGCTGTGTGCTGTTCCTGCTGCAGCTGTTTCTGCAGGATCATATTGTGTAGTATGGCACATACAAGGATAATTTGGGTACATGTAGCTGGTGAGTACTGCAAGGCTCCACTGGATGTGTCCAGGCACTGGAACCGTGACTTGAGCATCCCAAACACACTCTCTACTAAAATTCTGTTCTGTGCGTGTGCCTCATTATGGAATTCTTGTTCAAGTGTGTGTGCATTTTTGATGGGTGTCATCAGCCATGGCTGCAGAGCGTATCCAGCATCCCCCACTCAGTGACCATCAGGGATGTCCCACTGGCAAATCTCTGGTATAGCTGCATCAGATGCCAAATGTAGGAATCATGATAGCTTCCTGGGCAGCCAGCACACACATTCATTATTATGCCTTGGGCATCGCACATGACCTGGCAGCTGATGGAGGGGAAATGGCTGATGTAGACCCTACCCCGCTCACCTAGTGGTGCTTTGATGCATATGTGCAAGCAGTCTATAGCACCCTCTACCTCAGGGTATTCTGCTATTTGGTGTAACAGTTTCATATAGTGGCCAACACCTCACAGGTGCTGGGGAAATATACGTGCTCATTAACATGTGCTAACATGGCATCAAGGAACTGGTGGAGTACCCTGGATGCTGATGCCTGTGAAATCCCCATCATATCCCCAGTTGGCATTTGGTAGGTACCTGTAGCTAGTATTCGTAGGCCTACACATACTTTGGTATCCACTGGGATGTGTTCCTCTCTGTTAGTTCTATGTGTCAGGTGTGGCTGGCACAACTCAACAATTTGCTGTAGGAGGTCCCTGTCCACCTATAGTGCTCCACTGTCTCAAGCTCATGTAGCCCCTGGTAGATTACCCTGGGTCTGTACACTCTTCTCCGTCTCTTCACTGTGGGTTGGCCACATCCTCACCACCCTCAGCCTTTTCCACAAGTTCTTGTATGATAGCTATTGCAGCCCCTATCATTTTGCTGTTGTGAGTGTTAAAAGTTCCCCGCTTGTTTACATCGGTGGTGTAGAGTGTGAGAAAAAACAGAGGGGAAGGTGTTTGCATAGTTTATAGTAGTGTTCTGGGCTGGGCTGGTCTGCTGCCTGTGTAATTGGCTGCTTCTGATACACTTCACCTGCCAGCTATGCTAGTTTTCCTTGATTACCGTCCTACTGCTGTTTTCCCTTCCCATTGCCTTACTGTTTAAGCCTGGGGGCACGCCGCGCAAACAGACTGCACTAATGTGCACACTGGTGCTATTTCCTGGATTAACATATTTTTCTGCCTTTAAAACCTGGTGCACACACGCTTAGGTAATATGAAGAGTGCTAGGCAAGTTTAGACATACCCCCTAGCTTAGCTGTGCTAAGCTAGGAGCAAACCCGAGCCACAGGGCTCCAATCCACTTACAGTATGCCTGACACCCCCCATGATGTCACCTAAATCCTAGGCTTGCACTAAGCTATTCCTAATCTTACACTGTTGGGACCTGTCTCACATGCTGGGGAAAACTGGGATTCACTATCATTCCCTTAATTTGCATAGGATTGCCTTCTAATGCATAGTTACATGTCTCACACTGAGCCTCCCCCCTTAGCAACCACTACTCATTGGCCATGTTGTCTTCTGCCTGCCATTGACTTGCATGGCAGAATACTGATTTTAGTTAGAATGCTTAATTTAGGTTTATTTTGTTATTTTCCCCCCAATCCCATTTACGCGCCACTGCCCTACGCTTAAACAGCCGAGCTTGGCTAAAAAAAAAATAAATGTTGATTTTTGTATTTTTTCACTGTTTGCAATGCCAATGGCCTTATACTTGGCCATTGGCATGCTTACTACATGATATGCAGCCTTTATTTGGAGCTGTCACAGCTCCGTTTTGGATTTTGCAGAAATGTACTCAGTTACTAACCAAGTACATTTCTGTAGATTGCACTAGTCCTGCACAGCCGGTTGCAAGCTTCCTGGATTGCAAAATCACCTAATTTGCATAGATTTCTCCTGCAATTGGGGTAATTTGCATACAGGGGCTTAGTCCATGCAGGATTAGTGCAGGAGCGCTTGTGCACACCCCTGCAGGCTGTTCCTGGATCGCACGGCAGACATATTGCCTGCTAGAGATCCTGCCATGCAAGGTATAGAGAATCTGGGGGAAAGTCTTTTGGATGAAAGCACTTAAATGGATTTACAGCTGTGTTCACAAAATAAAGTATTCTGCTCTTATTGGCACGTTTGGCTCTTGTGGTTGGTCTGTCAGCCCATTTTGGTTATAATGCTTTAGAAGTCCTTGGAATGATTATGTCTACCAAAAATTAAATATGCAAATTAAAAAATGTTAGTATGGTTTAAAACTTCAGGTAGAATAAATTGAAACCATATTTTTTAAAAGTATGTCAAAATGAGAAAGTAACATAAGTTATTGGGAAGAATGAATAACTTTAAATTCAGAAGAGGGGATAATATGAAAATGGTGAATGAAAAGATGGGAAATTTAAAATACAGGGAACAACCCAAAGCATGTTTGTATTGCTACTTCTCACATCTTATACATAATTGTAACAAAAGGCAGTTTATGCAATGTGGGAGATCTGGTCATTCAAGGAAGAATTGTAGACCAAATTGTAGAAAATGTGGTTGGGAATGACCATTTTGGTATGATTTCCCTTTAATCATAGATGAAAGAGGGAACAGTAACTAAGAAGAAGGGGGAACTGATCAAGGACTGTTAAATAAAAAAACAGAACTGGAACAGATAATGGACACTGGGATGTAGAAACTGAGACAACAAGGCAAAAAAATAGAAAGAAAAAATAGATGCACAGCAGAAACTGAATGAAAATAGTGGTGTTGAAAATATAATTAAAGAAGAAATAAAATGAGTGTATTCAAATAGTGTAATATGATTGATGTGGATGTAATTTGCTTATAAGATGTAGGGTTTTTTGATACAAGTAAAAGGAAATGGTTTGAATTGATGTGGTAGAAAAAGAGTTGTATAGACAACAGGGAAAGATGTATGTTATTGGATTGCATTGTTTTTTTTAATGAAGAAATGAAAATCATTGATGTGACAATAGTCTGAAGATAATGTTAGTGTTTGGCTTAAGAATAAAAATGAAGCCAGTAAGATTAATTGTGTTATATGCATATACGGGGGGGGGGGGGGGTGTTTGTTAAGATAAAAAGCATGTAATAACTTATTTGTAATTACATGACATCATTTTAATTATCGTTTAAGGAAAAAGGTAAAAAGTGACAGGATATTAAAACAATGAAGAAAGTGATGAAAATGTTTGCACCCCTAATACTGAATGCCAACACATTGAAAAAAAAAAAGACCAAAAATGCAAGACAAGAGTGAACATTGAACCTTATTCTTTGCCTTTATACTTGTTTTTGCAAACTGGCAATCTCACTGCAACCCAATGTAGGAGGAAAGCCCCCTACCCACAATTTATATACATATATACCCAACTGTGAGATTACTAAACTCCAGAAAAAGGAATATTCTGAGAAAGGGCCATCTCAGACATAATATACATAAGTCTGTTTTTGTCTATTCTGCCTCCATATTTTGGGACTAACTGAAGCAGGTCTTAACATTTCAAATGGTTACCAATGAAAAATGGTAGATTATGAATAAAAATAAGAGAATTTACACATAAAAGATGTAATTTAAGGACAGCAATAGATTATGTGATATGTTTAGAGCCTATGAGAGAAATTAATGGAGGGAGTAAAGAAGCAAGTATTTTCTGACCACACAGCAATATAGGCAGCCATGGAAAAAGTTTACATATAAAAGAGGTGACTTAAGAATGGAAATAGATTGTTATCACCAGTATATGAGAGATATTGATAGAGGGAATAAAGAAACAAATGTCACTGACCAAAGAGCAAAATAGACAGTTTTAAAGGAAAACAAAGAAATAATAAAATAAGGAAAGGGGATAAAAAAATTATCAGGCTGATAAGTCAAACAAAGAAAATTTGCAAAAAGAAAGGAATAAATTATGGAAGGGAAAAATAACAATGAACTATTTTACAAGAGTGTAACATATTGCTGATTAATGCATAAAAACTATATCAGATTTACATTCAGACATAGAAATGAGAGTAAAAAAGAAAATATGATAAACAAAAGGAAAATTGTAAGAAATTACAAGAGGTGGGAAATCGTAACTGTTAGAAAGAGAAGAGACAACTGTATGACATACTAAGAAAACATTAAAATATTATTTACTCATAAGGTCTTTTTTAAAAGGAAAAACAAAGAAGAATATTCTTTTTTTAAGGTAAAGAAGTAAAATGCGATGAAAGTGGAGATTATGAAAAACAAGGATGGGGAATTAAAATATAAACAGGCAGAAGTTATTAATATTGTTGAAGAATGTGTATGAGCTGCATGAGAAAAATTATCTTGAAAAAATGAATATCAAAAGTGTAAAAACTAAAAAAGCAGAAGTAAAAGAAACAGAAAAAGAAATTGAATAATAGAGTCAGAGGAAGTGATAAATAAAGGGAATAAAGAATTTGCATCTGGGGCTGATGGCTTAGGGTATATTTTTTATAATGAAATGAGAGTCAGAAAAGGAAGGATTTTTGGAAGTAATAAATGAATGTATAAATTAAATGTATATGTATATATATATATATATATATATATATATATATATATATATATATATATATATATACACTTATACATATACATATACATACACAAACACCTACACACCACCTAAGTGTGCTTGTTTCTAAAAACATATGTATTTAACATATAAATCTTTTTTTTCTTAAAGGCAGTTGAAATACAATTTACTCCATTTTTCTACCACTACCAGATATTTTTCAAATATTGCACCTAATACATTAATCTAATTTCTTGTAAAATAAATTACCCCACTCTGCATCACTTCCCCCATATCCTTTTCTGTTTTTAATTAAATATAAACCTACTCTTCCTATTAACACTTCTGTTTAAAAATTACTTTTGCCATCTATACTTTATTTTTTTATTATTAATACAGAGTCTGGTATGTAAGATAACATTAATGGCAAATGTATTCTATTATTATCCTTCCATCCTACTTCTTTAACCATTATACAGGTGTTTTTGATCACTTTCATCAAGATCACAAATTGTGACATATTCATTGGGCGTCCTTATTTCACCACTTTTTCTTAGTGTCTTTTCCTTACAATCCATTCACCATTATGGGTACCCAAGTCACTTCATACACTGACTCAAAAGCTGTTAACATCTTCTTTCTTTTCTATGCCACATTATTTCAGAATATTCCACATTGCATTATGACTTGTACTATCAAAGGTTTTTGCCACATCATGGCTACTATTCCTCCTCTACCTTTGCCATCTCTTATATTTTCTACTACACCTCTTAAAATCACAATCATTCACTTATATTTATTTTCCTTATTCCATATGTGATGATATGAGGTAGTGCCATCTGTGCCAGGGAGAGTAGAGCAGTGCACGTGTAACATATACCAGCATAGCTAGCTGGAGTTTTGTAAAAAAAATATGTCATTTGACTATCACATTTATTTGTACAAATGCTTGTGTTAAAAATGCACCAAAAGTGGGTCCTGCTGGACAGAAAAGAGATATACATGTATGTCAGACAATATTATGACTGATTAAATGTGCATGTTTTAACAGAGAATTACGGAAGGGAAGAGATTAATCTCAATCCAGCTGATTTTGAAAAATAAGTTGAAAATTAAATGGGTTGGTTTAGGCCATAAAGATTTTATCTCATAGGTATGATTGCAGCCAGAGACAAAAATGTCAGGGAAACCATGACTAGGAATCTTACTGTATTGTCCTTAGGGGTAAACTAATTGAACCCTGAAAGGGTAAAAGTTTTTGAAATTGTTGGATTGAGATATTTTAGATATTAGTGAGAGATATGTCAGAACTCTTGCGACAGATATCTCACACAATCACGCATCTCATCTTGCCTTGATGTAAAAAACAACTCAACACTCATCGTCTTGCCTTGCTGTAGTAAGTAACTTAACTAGGAACAGTAATTCTTTAATCAGTCAGGATAATATAATGAAACTAGTTAATCATTGTTTTTCTACATCTGTATGAATCTATCCAACTGTGTTTTTTTATATGTCCTGTGATTGAAACTCGGGTGTTTATTGTAACATGATATTCAGTATTCTCATGCTTTCTATTTTATTATTTATTATTAAATATTTCTATACCTTTCCTTGTGGCTGGTCTTTTAGAGAATACTTTTAACATTTTAAGAGTACTTATGCTTATTTTAATGACACTATGGCCACTCTTGAAAGCCGTATTGCATCGGTAAAATAAGGTACTGTGGACTCCAGCCTGTCATCATTTATATTAGTATTACTTTTACTCAGGATAATTGGGTACCCTTCTAAGAGCCTTAGAGAAGCTGACTGGTGGCAGCATAATTACCTTATAGTCTGGACAGAGGGGGCACAGCTGGTAAGTCTGCACAAGCCTTTCCCAGGTGTGTGTGTATGTGTGTGTGTGTGTGTGTGGGGGGGGTGTGTGAAAATGAAATATCCAAGTGTGTGTGTCAGCTGCATGTAACAGGGACACAGTGCTCCAAAGTGCAGCACTGTGGAGCACTGTGCTCCAAAGTGGAGTCTTGTTTGGGGCCTTGAGAGAGAGAGAGAGAGAGCCCAACTTCAAGTCTGGATTGTTTTCCCTGTGTGCTCTTAAGGGAAATTGTGCTTGGTGAAGAGAGCTGCATCTGAAAATATTGTGTATATCCAGTTTTGCTACTAGTGGCCATCCCTTAGTCAGTGGTGAGGATTGAGGCTCCTTCATTACTGGCTCAGAGTATGGACTGTCACACCATATACACCCTAAGTTATTATTTCATCCAAAATTCCCATCAGTCTTTTCTGAATAATTTTCTTAAAATGTGGAACTACAAAACCTGATTAAATTCCACCAACTAACCATTGCCTATAACATTCTTTATAACCCTTCCAATACTCCAATTTTATATACCCTCATCACCCCCTATAAAAATCTGAGGTCCTTAAGATCAGCAGACAAACTGCTTGAACATACCTCTAAACCTAACAATAGAGCTGGGGATTCTCTCTTCTCTAATGCTGTTGGAAAATCCTGGAATCTTCTTCCCAGTGACCTCTCCTCACTCTCCTCTTTACCACCCTTCAAAAATAGACTTAAACTTTACCTTAAAACACACTGGCTATGCCCTTGTACCAAACCTGACTAGTCATCTGTCTTTTCAAACTGGCCTTTCCCTATCCATTACGTCTCACCTACTGTTATACCTTCCTATTACTATTTTTTTATCATCTCTCTCTATATTACATTACTTCTATGCTCTGTGGATACTGGTTTTTAAGTAAATACTTAATCAATATCACTACAAAATTAACTTCTTTTTTACTATTGACTTAACCTGTATAATGCAAGGAACCTGTGAAATGCATTGTTATCATTCTTACCTGCATTGAATATCTATGCTAACCTGTATGCTGTACTACATATCTTACTGTTGTATAAATTATTTTTGCCTATTTGTTATTGTTATTATAGTTGCATCTCTTTGTTTATGTCTTGGAGCTTATCTCCCCGGGCCTCTATTGAAAATGGACATATATCCAGTTAGACTAGCCCGGTCAACAAATGTAAAATAAAAAATAAAATAAATAAAAATAAATCTTATATATATATATATATATATATATATATATATATACACACACACACACATATATGTATATATTTTATATATATATATATATATATATATATATATATATATATATATATATATATATATATATATATATATATATATGTATATAAAGAGAGAGAGAGAGAGAGAGAGATATGGGTCGCCTTCATAACATTGACCCACATTTCATCCACCATGGTGAACTTTGCCCTTTCTCCACTGTAGTGTAATCTTGGAGTTGGCATATTTAAGTGGGGGGGTGTAATTTGCTGCTGTTTATGATTTTATCATTGGTGACCAAGTGGTTACTTTCCTGGGGAGGAAATATGATGTTCCAGGAGCTCGTAATTGTACACTTATGACTTCATTCATCTCCACATTTTGAAAGTTGACGAAAGGTGGAATAATTGTTATGAAGGGCACCCATATATATATATATATATATATATATATATATATATATATATATATATATATATATATATATATAATATATATATATATATATATATATATATATATATATATGTATATATATATATATATATATATATATATATATATATATATATATATATAGTGTGTGTGATTCCTAATTTTATGGAAAGAAAAACTCTTTTTTTGTTTTAGTTTATTATAGAGTTCAAGATTAAATCTACTGAAAAAAATAATTTGGAAGAAAATGAGGGGCTGAATTTAATAAATTGTATTGCTTATTAGCTTCACTGCATTTATTTTGGTACTAAAATGGTACATTCTTGAAATATATGATGTTCTAGAAGCTGAATATTTATCAATGGAAACTAAGAAGTGGATACAGTAGGTTAAGAATTTTAACTGTATTTTCTTCTGTCTGCAATGAATCAAAGCCAGCTATTTATGAGTAACCGTAAGCCCAATCACACACTGAATATCACCACTGAATATCCCAATGCTCCAGTAATCTCACAACTTAGTGAAATCCTACTATTATCAAAAGAAAACACACAGGGCGGGATTTACGAAAGCTTGCACTGAGTGCAAGAAGAGTATACGAGCTCACAGAGGCAATATGTCTGCCGTGCGATCCAGGTACAGCCAGCAGGGGCGTGCACGAGAGCTGCTAAAGCTATTCTTGCATGGACAGCGTCATGGTATGCAAATTAACTCATTTGCTGCTGAAAGTTATGCAAATAAAGTAAATTTGCAATCCAGGAAACACTAACCTGCCCATGGAAGATTAGTGTTGTCTGCAGAAATATACTCCGTTGGTAACGGAGTACCGTTCTGCAAATAGCTAAACGGAGCTATGACAGCTCCAAATAAAGGATGCATACAGTTGAGGAAGCATGCCAATGGCCAAATATCAGGCCATTGGCATTTATAAATGTTTAAAATTATGAAAATCTAACTTTTTTCCCCGATCTCCGATGTTTACGTGTAGTGCAGCACCGCGCAAATGTGCGGCGCTTTAAAAAACAAGAAAATAATTTAAAAATAGCCAAAAATAGCCATTTTCACTAAAAAGCTTATCCTGCCATGCAGGTGAATGGCAGGCTGAAGACAACATGGCAACTGAGTAGTGGTTGCTAAGGGGGGGGGAGCTCAGTGTGAGAGATGTAACCATGCATTAGTAGGCAATCTTATGCAAATGAGGATAAGGACAGTGAATCCCAATTTTCCCCAGCATGTGAGCCACATCCCAAGAGTGTAAGTGTAGGAGTAGGTGAGTAGTAGAGTAGAATATAGGTAACATCATGAGGGGGTGTGTCAGAAAGGCTGTAAGCTTATTGGAGCACAGTGTCTTGTGTTTGCCGTGAGTTGCTCAGGATTGCAAGAGGCGTGTCTACAGTTGTCCTTTTTGAAAACCAGAAACCAAAGGTGTACGCCGTGAATATATCTGAAATTCCTTGCAAACTGTGCACGCTCATTTGCGCTGCGCTGCCCTGGGCGGAAACAGAAAGGGAAAAGGAAAGAAAAGAAGTAGTAGGAAGTTAACCAAGGAGAATTAGCAGTGCTGCCAGGTGAAATATATCAGAATCAGCCAATTACACAGGCAGCAGACTAGCCCAGCCCAGCCCAGCACTTTGAACTCTGAAAACAGCATTCTTCCCCTGTTTTTCCAAAGAACTCTGCAACACTGCAGTATACAAAGAGGGAAAGCTTAAAAACTTTAAAGTCAGACAAAATATTAGGGGCTGCTCTTGCTATCATAAGCCAACATGTGCAAGGTGCTGAGTGTGGTGATGTTGTGAATGCTGCTGAGCAACCCACGGTGAGGAGACGGATAAGAGTGTACAGACCAAGGGTAACCTACCAGGGGCTACATGAGCTGGAGATAGTGGAGTGCTATAGGGTGGACAGGGACCTCCTACAGCAAATTGTTGAGCTGTGCCGGCCACGCCTCACACACAGAACCAACAGAGGGGAACCCATCCCAGTGGATACCAAGGAATGTATTGGCCTAAGAATACTAGCTACAGGTACCTTCTAGAGACCAACTGGTGATATGATGGGGATTTCACAGGCATCAGCTTCCAGGGTACTGCACCAGTTCCTGGATGCCATGTTAGCACATGTCGGTGAGCACGTATATTTCCCCAATTCCCGTGAGGCATTGGCCAGCAATATGCATCTTTTCCACCAAATAGCAGAATACCCTGAGGTAGTGGGTGCAATAGACTGCACGCAATACACATCAAAGCACCACCCGGTGAACAGGGTAAGGTCTACATCAACCACAAAGGCTTCCCTTCCATCAACTGCCAGGTCGTGTGTGATGCCCAGGGCATAATAATGAATGTGTGTGCTGGCTGCCCTGGAAGTTATCATGATTCCCACAGCTGGCATCTGACGCAGCTGTACCAAAGATTTGCCAATGGGGACATCCCTGATGGTCACCTAATGGGGGATGCTGGATATGCACTGGAGCCATGGCTGATGACACCCATCAGAAATGCACACACACCCGAACAAGAACTCCATAATGAGGCATACGCACAAACAAGAAATATAATTGAGCATGTTTGGGATGCTCAAGTCACGTTTCCGGTGCCTGGACACATCTGGTGGAGCCTTGCAGTACTCACCAACTACATATACCCAAATTGTCATGGTATGTGCCATGCTACACAATATGATCCTGTGGAAACAGCTGCAGGAGGAACAACATGGGCAGGGCCAATCAGCCCCCCACCATTGCCAAGGCCTGCACAGGCACAGTGTGACTCGGAGGAGGAACAACCTGAGCCTGCACCAGTAGGCAGAAGGAGGCATGCCCAGTATGCCCTGGCCTTGGCAAAGAGGCAACGCATAGAACATACACTGACTCAGTAGGAACCCTGGTAATGACACCTCTCTCTGACTCGCACATATAGTAAAAGGGATGCCTAACTTGACACTGCCTGTTTTCAAACATGTATAGGGAGTGTAATATGTGCATCTGACATAGGCAGCCCTGCAGCACCACCTGAGGCATGAGTCCCTATTTTAAGCAATATAAAGTGCTGCTAAGCAAATTTTACCAGTATTGAGCATATTTAAATACAATTGCGCGTAGCTGCACACCATGCTAACCAGTGCAACATTAGTCAATGTCAGGCAATGTTGGGCAAAGTCAGGCAAAGTCGAGCAAAGTCGGGTAAACACGCTCACACCTGCTTTACTGTTCCTTAACCAGTCAGGTCTGCCCAGCAGGAAAATCCAAAGCAGTGACAGGGCTCGAACTCAGGATACTGTGCACTACAGTCACAGTACTGAACCATTAAGCCATGACATCATTTCACTGGCACAGAAACAATTTAAGTCACTCACACATACCAGTTGGGGGGGGGGGGTCACATACCTATCAGTCACAGCCAGCAGGACAATTGTAGACAAACGCAAACACAAACAAATGCTGTATCCTGCCCTCTGAAGAGGCATTTTAGTAACCTCCCCCCAGGCCTATGCAGACAGTTAACAGCAGGCCAGGCAGTGTGATGTGGGTTGGGTAGGCCATGAAGTTACAAACTAATATGCATGTAATTGGAAGCTAAGGTCTGTAGTACAGTGGTATGCCTCAAGCCAGTACGATAGGCAACAGTACAGACTGAAATGGAGTACCTGACATAGCAGTGCAGGCCTAGCAAATGTGTATAAGTGTCAGGTGTACCCCTCATCCTGTGTACACCCACAGTAACAATCAGGTGTGCCCCCCCCGGGTAGAAATGTACAAATAATAGCTGTCCCCCTGTATGTAGAAATGTTGATAAGTCTATGCATATTGACTCATGGAAGCCCTGCAGGCACAGGGTGCTTCCTGTTGATATACAACACAAAGGTGAGCCCTGAAGTAAAAAACAACTTGATTTTCTACACACATATAGTATATATGCCCATAGTGGGCATGCTCACACACAAACAAATTTAGCAAATTTCAGTCAGCAACATACTGAAAGGTCATACTGGGCATGCTCACACACTTAAACAAACGAAGCAAATGTCAGTCAACAACATACTGAAAGGTCATACTGGGCATGCTCACATACAAACAAACAAAGCAAATGTCAGTCAACAACATACTGAAAGGTCATACGGGGCATGCTCACACACTTAGGCCATGTCTGAGTACAGCAGTGGGCCACACATATCTGGCAGTTGCAGTTCTTACTCCAGACACTTGTCACTAGTCACCAATCCTGCCTTGCACACACAGTGATATAAAAACAGACCCATATAATATATTGGATCCTTGTCATAATCAAACTATGTACTACAAGTACGTAAGTTGTTCAATGAAAGTGAAAATGCAAAGAAGATCAATAAATCTCCAATCAGTATCATCAAGAAACAATGAGCACTCCTAACATTATCCAAGCCATGTTCTGGCAAAAATATTGCCAAAGAGTCCATAGAGAACCATGAAGCTTTTTTTCGCTATGTCATAAATATCAATGTAAACTCATATATATTCTGAGTCAGTGCAAATTGTAAATGAATACATGTACATGACTGACATTGCCAACATCCTGTCAGACAGGTTCATACATATTTACCCCCCCCCCCACTGACAAAAGGGCCCATTACCATACCTGGAGATTGTGAAAACCCAGAAATCACATATACAATGGTTAAACAGCTCTATCCAAGTCTAAAAATACGGCGTCTGTGGAATGACATGATTTCCCTGGCTGTGTCATATGTGAACTCCAAAACAAAGAGACCCTACACCTGAACAGTCTGTTGAGACTCACCCTCTGTACAGGATATGAAACTGTTGAATGGGTTACAGTAATGTTTGGCACACTCCACAAGTGTTGGTGTACAACAGACCATCGGAACTATAGTCTTATAAGCCTAATAAGCCTGATCTGCAAGGCCATGCAGTCCATCATTATGGAGCTCACAAACAGAGCTATTGGGATCCTACAAACACCCAACCCTACCCATTGTGGTTTGGTCATGGGCAGATCATGGTTCATAAACCTGCTAAATAGTTTTCAAGGCAGTCACCCAGGACATACATCAATTAAATGAGCTCCACACTGCCTACATAGACCTTGAAAAGCCCTTTTCCAGCATCCCACAAGCATGTCATATCCACAAAATCAACAACCTGTGCATAAACACATATATCATCTGATGGATTGCCATCTGGGGCACAGATACATCCCACAAGGTAAGAATTGTGGTCTCCTTTTCAAGCTGGTAACAACTGTTCTCCCCCATGGCTCAGTCCTGGGACCCCTCCTGTCTGGTGTATACTTTCCAGAAATACAGTCAAACACACGAGGGCTATGTTTAGCAAAGTTTGTGGATGACTGCAAAAAGGTTGTCATAATCGATGTTTGGGACAACAGAGACACCCTTAAAAAGGGTCTCAGTCAGACAGATGTGGTGTCAAAATTATGGCCTCGAGCTGCAGTCATACAAATACCACATAGGTGCCAACACCCCAAATATGGAGGTAATAATAAGGGATCTATGGACACATGTGGATAGTCATCTCTACTTCCAGAAACACATTCACAAAGTGGTTAGAAAATCATGCTATGTGTTCCCACAAATTGCCAAGGTCTTTGCATGTAGGTCAAAGGAGGTTCCCTCTACTCTTCAGTCATCAGACACATCAGAGAGTATCACAGCACACTTGTGATGAATCTGACTAGGCACCTTCAGCAACTGCAATACACCAACAAATTCAGAGGAAGACACAGGAGTAGTTGATATCCATTTTTATTCCTTCTGTCCTGGTACCTCAGCTATTCGCCTTCAATGGGACATATATTTGCATTTTCAGTATCCTTTTATATATGCTTTAATTAATTAATTAAACATCAATCAATCAATTAAACATCATTATATCAAGCAATTTAACTCATTCACCACTGAAATATATTTCAAGGAAGGAAACATTTCTATTGAACGTTTTACAAACACATTTTTTTCCTCTTTTACTTAATTTACAAATTTTATAAATATTAATTACAAAATATGAACTATAAACTAAACACTCCAAATATAATTAATTAATAAATTTCATTGTGCAATAAATTCTTTTCAGATGTGCATACATATAACAACTTATTAATCACTATGAAATATCAATATTACAAAACTTCAACTTTAATACATAATGAATCATTTAGTAAAAGCTAAATGTCATTAATACCCATTAGATTTCCAAGTTCATTCCCTTGGGGAATAAAGTATGATACTCAATGATAAACCTTTGTTCTAACTTACTCAAAACTACTTTGTAATTTCCTCTATTTGAATGAGGCCTGGCTAACACACTGAACTTAAAGCTATCATTCTCACCATTGTGTATGCTGCAAAAATGTGCAGCCACAGGGCTCTCTAGGTTTCCCCTCCTTATGTCACCTAGATGTTCCAAAATACGAATCTTAACTTGTCTAGTGGTTTGTCCAATGTACCACTTGGCTGGAATACAATCACAACCTAAAATGTAAATGACCCCTGTTGACCTACAATCAAACCTTTCGAAAGCAGTGTACATCTTTCCATTGATCTTCAAACCATGCATGTTTTTAGTTTTACTACAGACAGAGCATTTCCCACATTTATACATCCCAACCATACCATCTCTTCTTACTTCGACTTTTCTGTTTAAGATCTCTTTCAAATTCGGATACCTTTTATAAGAAAAAGTAATATGTTTGGGAAAGAGGTGACCTATTATAGGATCTTCACATACGACCGGCCACAAATCCCTGATGACTTTTTCCATAACACATGAAAAATCAGAGTACTTGGATACAAAAAACAGCTTATCTAAGTCTAGTGCATTTTCAAACTCAAATATATGTTTATACCCTCGTGTCCCAAATACTCTATTTTCACACAATCTTTGTTTTATAGATTCAAGCCTATCCTGCTCATATCCACGAGAATATAATCTATCCGAAATTTCATCACACACCTCTTCCCAGAGGTTTTTGTCTGAAGTATTTCTTAGATTCCTTTTAAATTCTCCTTCCGGTATCGCTTTAATCAAATGTGCAGGGTGCATGCTGCTAGCATGTAGAAAATTGTTCACTGAAGTGGGTTTCCTATAGGTTTTATGCTCAACCAAACCATTTGCCCCCACATAAAATTCTACATCAAGAAAGGGAATTTGAAATTCAGAAATGTGTGCCACAAACTTTAAACCATGGTGATTGCTGTTTAAACTCACCATGAATTCATCAAAAAGAGTCGTACTCCCTTTACACACAAAAATCTAGAGAGCCCTGTGGCTGCACATTTTTGCAGCATACACAATGGTGAGAATGATAGCTTTAAGTTCAGTGTGTTAGCCAGGCCTCATTCAAATAGAGGAAATTACAAAGTAGTTTTGAGTAAGTTAGAACAAAGGTTTATCATTGAGTATCATACTTTATTCCCAAAGGGAATGAACTTGGAAATCTAATGGGTATTAATGACATTTAGCTTTTACTAAATGATTCATTATGTATTAAAGTTGAAGTTTTGTAATATTGATATTTCATAGTGATTAATAAGTTGTTATATGTATGCACATCTGAAAAGAATTTATTGCACAATGAAATTTATTAATTAATTATATTTGGAGTGTTTAGTTTATAGTTCATATTTTGTAATTAATATTTATAAAATTTGTAAATTAAGTAAAAGAAAAAAATGTGTTTGTAAAAAGTTCAATAGAAATGTTTCCTTCCTTGAAATATATTTCAGTGGTGAATGAGTTAAATTGTTTGATATAATGATGTTTAATTGATTGATTGATGTTTAATTAATTAATTAAAGCATATATAAAAGGATACTGAAAATGCAAATATATGTCCCATTGAAGGCGAATAGCTGAGGTACCAGGACAGAAGGAATAAAAATGGATATCAACTACTCCTGTGTCTTCCTCTGAATTTGTTGGTGTATTGCAGTTTCTAAGTATTGAAGCTTGACCTTCAGCAACTGGAAAGACCACTGAAGTACTTCAACAAGATGATTACTGGCCTCAAACAGTTGCCCCATGAAATAAGACTGAATTTAACTCAATCTGTACTCTGTTGCACGCTGTCCACTCAGGCGATCTCTGCCCAACAGACAGGTCCATGTCCAATGCAGAACTGATGTACATGTGCTATCTGATGTAAACCCAAGCTCACTGTGCCACATGCTCTTGGGATATCATCATCACAACAATAAATAGAACATAATGCAACAACAGGAAAAAGCAGCATGTATAAGCAACAACACAAACCAACAGTGGAAGGTAGAGCTGGGACTCACTGTTGGTTTGTGTTGTTGCTTATAATAAATAGAACATGTTGGAGGGATATATTACTAACTCACAGACTTCCCTTGCTTTGGAACAGGCTCCAAACCTACATTAAGCTGAGTCCCTAACTTACACTCTTCTAGAGGAGCCTTGATGAGTGTATGTAAAACTGAACTGTCACACCATGGATCACTTCATCAGCTCTACTACACAGAAGCCTAGGGAACTAACCCCATGTGTGGTGATAGCTGCACACTCTGGCCATACTAATATATGCCTTCAGGCAGATAGCCTATTACCTACCTATGTACCTATATATATATATATATATATATATATATATATATATATATATGTAGGGGGACACAGTATAATAAGCCAAATATGCATGGGCAGAGATGTGTGTAAGAGGGTGACCATGGCAGGGAGCCATCCAGGACTGTCCCACCCAGCACACATCCCAATGGCACAGAAGACATGATGTGCACATCTCACCCACTGTACATAGCCACCAGTATCTGTAAGCATTACAGTGTATGTGGGTCCATGTGCCTGCTGTACAACATGACTGTACAATGAAGTACACATCTATTATCTGTAGACATGTACCTGTCACATAGTTTCATAGGTATGTAGTAGACTATCTTCACGAAGGCATATATTAGCCTAGGCAAGTTGTGCAGCTTTCACCACCCCATTGGGTAGTCTCCCAAGCCCTAGTTCTAATAGTTAGTACCCTAAGCCCCTTTCTAGTGGGGCTGCTGATGTGATGCCTGACATGAATTGTCTGTTTCCCATCCACTCATCAAGATTCCTATTGAAGAATGCCAGCGAGGGGCTCTGTCTGATGTACATTGGGACTCTGTTCCACAGTAAGGCAAGCATCTGGGGTGGTATTCTATCCCACCAGCATGTTGTATTCATTGTTATGATGAGGTTCATATCCCTGGAGTGTGTAGTGCGACTCAATTTTGTTATCCGTAGATGAAGCATGTTCAACAGTTATGTGTTGGACATGGCTCTGTATGTTAGGCAGAGTGTGCCTCTGAGTAGGTGGTACGCAACGGAAAACAGATTTAGTTTTACCAGTTGTGTTGCATAACACAACTGTTTGAGGCCAGTAGCCTTCTTGGTGAGGTACCTCTGTGGTCTCTACAGCTGCAGGATATGCTTAGTTGAGTACATCCAAAATGGTGCATTGTACTCAATGATGGGTCTGATGACTTAAGAGTAGAGGGCCACCACTACATCTTTTGATCCTGATGCAAACCCTTTGTTGATTAAAGATGACTAGCTACTTGTGTCCCCAGATCCCTTATTACCTTGTCAGTTTTAAGGGGGTAACACCTATGTGGTAGTTTGTGGGTACTTTGTTTTCACCAAAGGGGATTACTATGCATTCTTCCACATTGAGCTTGAGGCCATGATTCTGACACCACACATCTGTCTCATAGAGTGCCTTCTGGAGAATATTTGTGTCATCCGGGGAATCTATTATGGCAAACACTTTACAGTTCCCAGCAAACTTAGTCAACCACAACCCTCCTGTGCTGGCATGTACATTTGAGAAGTCTATACCAAACAGGAGAGACCCCAGGACTGAACCCTGGGGGACACCAGTTGTTACCGGTGTAGAGTCTGACATGTAGCCAGCAACTCTTAATTTGTGGGATCAATCTGTGAGCCAGTTTGCAATCCATCTTGTGATGTATGGATTCATGCCCAGGTTGGTGAGTTCATCTATGCTACCTGACTGGAGAATGGTGTCAAAGGCCTTAGCGAGGTATAGGTAGGCTGTGTGGATCTCATTTCAATCATCTATAGCCTGGGTAACTGTCTCAAATAAATCCACCCAGTTCAGAAGGCGTGATCTGCATTTGACGAAGCCAAACTGGGTGTGCTCAGCTATGTGAAGGTTCCCAATGTCTTTATTGTTGACTTCCATTATGATTGGCTCCATTGCCTTGCAGATCAGACTCATCAGGTTCATAGAGCGTGAATGCCAAGGGTCTTTTGTGGCCCAACCCCTGTGGAGTGGGAAGAACATTTTACAGGTACATATCCTGTAGAAAGAATGTAGAGAGAGGTGTAGGTATCCTTGATGAATATGGCTGCATCCCCACCCTATGTGCTATGATACAGGTTCTGATGCTGGAAGGTATGGAATGAGAAGTATTCTGGTAGTGCTGGTGTGTTCTCTAGAGCCATGAACTAGGTTTCTGTTACTGCACAGATATCAATATTCTCCATACTGAGAAGTGCCTCGAGTGTGTACATCTGGAGGCTGAGACTTCTGGCAATGAGTAGCATTTAGCTCACTTTGTGGTTATTTTTGTTGGTTACGGGGTTTGGTTTGTCCTGAGTGACTGGTGTTCCACACCTGAAGTCAATACCTCATTGGTCTGATCTGTCCATAAGCTAATTACCCTACATATCCACATTCTGCCCCCACCCCTCATTAAGGAAACCATGTTAAAATATATCTCAAAAAACAACTTCATGATTCTTAAGACAGAAGTGGTGAACTTCAGGACACCCATGCAGATGGACAATACAGTTACAACTACTGAATCCTACACAATTGCACTTTATAAGCACTTACATGAGTGCACGGATTGTGCTATCCCAAACAGAACCAAGATGCTATCCTCCAAGAAAAGGAAGCCAATCTGGTGGTCCCCTGCTATAAACAAACTGCACAACAGAAGGAAGAAATTGTTGAAAAAGAGGGTAAAATCCATGAGTGGAGGAGCTCCCTGGTCAGCCTCAGTAAGAAGCTGTGATCCCTTTTAAATTCCTCCAAAGCTAGTTATGAAAACAAAATCGCCACTGATTCTAAAGACACACAAAGCATTCTATAGCTATGTCAAGAATCACAATGGCAACACTCAGATCTGCTCTGAGTTACAGCACAATGGCACTAAATATACAGACCCAAATGATATTGCCAAAATCCTGGCAGATAGGATCAGTGCTAACTTTACCCCCCCCCCCCACCCATGAAAGAGCCCATCTGTAAACTGGAAGAATGCAAAGTTGCTGTCATCACAGCTGCAGAGGTAAAAAACACTCTCCAAAGCCAGGAACACAGCATCCATGGGACCAGATAACATCCGAAGCTGTGTTCTACATGAACTACAGAACGAACTGGCACCACACCAAAGTACCATGTTCAATCATAGCCTCACCTCAGGCTTTGTGTCTGCTGAATGGTGCACAATGACGGTTATCCCACTACACAAGGGGGAGCCACCACGGACCCTGGGAACTAGCGCCCCATTAGCCTGATGAGCCTGGTCTGCAAGGCCATGGAACGTATCATCATGGAACTTATAAACAAAGACATTGGCGATCTCCAAACTCTAGACCACAACCATTTCAGATTTGTAAAAGGCAGATCATGTCTCTTAAACCTGATAGACTTCTTCGAAGCAGTCACCAAAGCCGTAGACAAGGGTAAGGTGGTTCACACAGCCTATCTAGATCTTGACAAGTCTTTCGACACCATCCCCTACTCGGGAATTATAGATAAACTCACTAAACTAGGTATAAATCCCTATGTCACAATATGGGTTGCCAACTGGCTCACTGACAGAACCCACACTGTGAAAGTAGCAGACTCCAAGTCCGACTTCAAACCAGTGACAAGTGGAGTACCACAGGGTTCAGTCCTGTGTCCTGCCCTGTTTGGTATCTACTTCCCTGAAGTACAGGCTAACACCGAAGGTCTTTGGCTAATGAAGTTCCAAGATGACTGCAAACTAGGAGCCATAATCGAAACTACTAATGATGTAGACATCCTACAAAATGGCCTCACTGAGACAGATGCCTGGTGTCAAAGCCATGGCCTCAAGCTCAATGCCAAAAGTGCATTGTCATCCCCTTTGATAAAAACTCTGTACCCATGAACTACAACATAGGCGGTAGTATACTTAACACTAAAAGTGTGCTAAGAGACCTTGGGACACAGGTGGTCAGTAGACTCTCCTTTGATAATCACATTGCCACAGTAGTCAGGAAATCCTTCGACATGGCACACCTCATTACAAAAGGTTTCTCATGCAGAAAAAAAGAGGTCATTGTTCCCCTCTACTCATCATTCATTAGATCCATTATAGAGTACAGCGCCCCTTTTGGTATGTACCTCACAAGCCATCTACAACAACCGGAAAGCCCACAGAAATACCTCACAAAGAGGATTAGTGGGCTCAAATACATGCCCTACACAGACCGTCTCAAAACACTCCAGCTTTACTCCATTGCAAATCACTTACTCATAGGTGATCTCTGCCTAACATACAAACTATGTCAAACATGGAGCTGTTGGACATGCTCCACTTAAAGAAATCCCAATTTCTCCGAGCTTCAGCCCCAAAACCTGGACCAAAATACAAAAGGAGGGGGTGTATCAATTTTCATAAAGGATACCCACACCTCCAGGTTAGTGGCACAGCACGAGGCCTCGGAGACCATCCAAGTGCAACTAACAGTGGGCAAAGCTGCTTATCAGATCATATCCTGCTACAGATCACCTACCTTGTCTCAAGACCCTCACTCAGCGTTCCTGAGAACACTGGAAAATATAAAGGTCCTACCAAACACCATGATATTAGGAGATGTCAACTACCCAAACATTGACTGGGAGAATTACTCAAGTACAAACTCCTTTGCCCAATGCTTCCTAGGGTTTATAAACTCAAATGCCCTAGAACAGATGGTCACAATGCCCACTAGGGGTGACAATATACTGGACCTGATCATCACCAACATGGGGGATCAGTGTTCTACACCAGAGGTAAACCCCTTGCTGCTAAGATCAGATCATAAAGTTATCACACTGGACATCCACATCCCAACCCTACCCCTAGTCAAGGAAACCATTGTGAAAAACTTTTCAAAAGCAAACTTCACACTTCTCAAGACCAAAGTGGAAAGTTTCAAAGCCCCTTTGCTACAGGATAATGCTATCCAATCCGCAGAATCCTTTACAAGTGCATTATATGAGCATCTACAGGGATGCATGGATTGTGCCATCCCGAGTAAAACCAAGACTCACTCCTCCAATGAGAGGAAACCAGTCTGGTGGTCCTTGGCCATAAATAAGCTATACAACAGAAGGAGAAAACTACTACATGACAGAGCAAAATTCCAAAAAGGAAAGGCATCACTGATCAATATTAGCAAGAAACTACGATCGCTCATAAAATCATCCAAGGCCAGTTTCTAAAGAAAAATTGCCAAGGAATCTAAAGATAACCACAAAGCCTTCTTTAGCTATATCAAACATTTAGGTGGCAACTCTCAGATATGCTTTGAGCTACTGCAAAATGGCAAAAAATACACTGAACCAACTGACATTGCCAACATCCTGGCAGACATGTTTAGTGCAAACTCCCCCCCCACCCCCAAAAGGGCCTGTGTCCATCCCAGAAGAATGCAGAGCCCCAGACATCATGGACATGCAGGTAAAAGCCCTCCCCAAAGCTAAGATCACAGCATCAATGGGACCGGATGGTGTCCCAGGCTGCGTCTTACATGAGCTCCAAAAGGAACTAAACTCTCACCTAAATTCACTGTTCAGACTCAGCTTTACCACAGGCTATGTACCCAAAGAATGGCATACAGCAACAGTCATCCCACTCCACAAAGGTGGTGCCACAACAGAACCTGGAAACTATCACCCTATAAGCCTGACCAGCCTGGTCTGCAAAGCTATGGAGCAAATTATCATGGAACTCATAAACAGAGACATTGGGAACCTCCGGACACTGGACCCTACCCAATTTGGCTTTGTTAAAGGCAGATCCTGCCTCCTAAACCTAGTTGACTTCTTTGAAACAGTTACCAAGGCCATAGATGAAGGGAAGGTAGTCTACACAGCCTACCTGGACCTCACTAAGGCCTTTGACACAATTCCCCACTCTGGCATCATAGACAAGCTTACCAGCTTGAACATTAACCCCTATGTCATGAGATGGGTGGCCAACTGGCTCACGGATCGAACACACATGGTCAGACTTGTGGGTGCCATGTCCGACTCTAAACCAGTCACAAGTGGCATCACACAGGTCTCGGTCCTGGGACCCCCTCCTGTTCAGTATATACTTCTCTGAGGTAGAGGCAAGCACAGGAGGACTATGGCTGACCAAGTTTGCAGATGACTACAAACTGGGGGCATAGTCGACTCTCTGGCTGACACAGACATCCTCCAGAAGGGTCTTATAGAGACAGAAACCTGGTGTCAAAACCATGGCCTCAAGCTGAATGCCAAAAAATGCATAGTCGTCCCCTTTGTAAAAAACAAAGTGCACACAAATTACCACATAGGTGGTAATCCACTAGGTATGGAAAATGTAATTAGGGACCTGGGGACCCAGGTAGATAGTAACCTCTCCTTTGATAATCACATTTCCAAAGTGGTTAGATATTCCTTCTATGTAGCCCACCTAAACACGAAAGGGTTCACCTCTAAATCAAGAGAGGTCATTGTGCCCCTCTACTCATCACTCATTAGGCCCATAATAGAGTACAATGCCCCATTTGGTATGTACCTTAATTGGCACATGCAACAGCTGGTAAGACCACAGAAGTACCTCACCAAGAGGATCATGGGCTTCAAAGAGATGCCCTATGCAGCTCGACTAATGAAACTCCAGCTCTACTTGGTTGCTTACTGCCTGCTCAGAGGTGATCTATGCCTGAGGTATAAGGCCATGTCCAAACCAAAATTAATGGACATGCTCCACCTCAAGAAAAACAATTCTCTTAGAGCCACACACTCCAGTGAATTAAACCTCAGCAAAGCAATAAACAGGACATGCTGGAGGGATAGATTCCTGTCCCAGAGACTTCCCTCACTCTGGAATAGAATCCCAGTTGATGTTAGGCAGAGCCCCTCGCAGACTCTCTTCAAGCGGAATCTTGATGAGTGGATGGGAAATTGTAAATTTACCCCTGGGTTCACTTCAGTGGCCCTGCTAGACAGAGGCCCAGGAAACTAATTTAAAAGGGAGGTGAAAGCCAGCAAATTCTGGCTAGGCTTATAAATGCCCTTGGGCAGATAGCCTAGTACTTACCTATAAACGTATGAACCTACACGCACTAGGGACCTAAACCTTGTCACCACAATAAACAGAATATGCCAGAGGGATAGATTCTGGTCCCAGAGACTTCACATACTCCAGAATAAACTACCTATCTATATCAAACAAAGCTCCTCATTAGCACTCTTCAAGAAAAATCTTGATGATTTGATGGGAAATAGGAAATTCACCATGGGGATCACTTCTGTGTCTCTGCTCGACAGCGACACAGGAAAATAAATTTCTTGGGTGGCAAAAACCAGGATACCTTTTTGGCTGGGCTTGTATAGGCCCCAGGGCTGATAGCCTAGCACCTACCTATGAACCTATGAACCTTTGAGCCTTGCCTAAAAATGGTAATATGGGGACAGCAAGAGCCTTGGCCAGTATTCAGAAGCATAGGGGCGATAGGTGCAAACCATCTGTAGCGAAGCAACAAGGCTTGTCTATCATGTCATCACAGGTAGACAGACACTGGATCCCCTTTGAATGACACCAGAAGCTCAGCCAATTGTTGAAGTTTATCATCTTTCTGTTATATTGCAGTATCATGTAGGTGAAGGTAAGATGCTACTCAAGGTTTGACCCTGTGTGTGCCAGCATGTGGTGCATCAACCCATATATGACATGGTCATGGCCTATGCATACAATACACTCACAACACACCTAGTATGATAAGCCTGCTGAGGTTAGCAAATGTGAAAAAACCTTTGTGCAGACTGTCAGCAAGTAATGTCTGTATTGCACCCTGTAACTCCATATTGCTTGCTGAAGTGTAAAGATGTACTTAGTTTGGATTAAGAACACTGCACTTGCCAACTGTGTGTGTGTGTGTGTGTGTGTGTGTGTGTGTGTGTGTGTGTGTGTGTGTGTGTGTGTGTGTGTGTGTGTGTGTGTGTGTGTGTGTGTGTGTGTGTGTGTGTGTGTGTGTGTGTGTGTGTGTGTGTGTGTGTGTCTGTCTGTCTGTCTCTCCCTGGGGAGAGAGCAACCTTTTTGGAGACTACTCACACCCCTTAAAAGTGGTATACTCATCTTTGTCAAGTCTGATGATGTTACCATCCTACAAATATACCTGTGGAAAAATGAAAGCTCAATAATGTGTGTAGCATGTTGTGTAAATGTGGACTGCTGTAATATCATAATGTAGTTAGGAAAAGGTTTGAAACCTGCACTTGCCAACTGTGTGTGTCTCCCTGAGGAAGAGCAACCTTTTTGCAGACTACTCACACCCCTTAAAAGTGGTATACTCATCTTTGACAAGTCTGATGATGTCACCATCCTACAAATATACCTGTAGAAAGGTGAAATCCCAGTAATGTGTATTGCACGTCATGTAAATGCATACTGCTATAGTATCATAATGTAGTTAGGTAGGGGTTTGAATTCTGCACTTGCCAACTGTGTGTGTGTGTCTCCCCGGGGAAAGGCAACAGTTTTGGAGACTACTCACACCCCTTAAAAGTGGTATACTCATCTTTGTCAAGTCTGATGATGTCACCATCCTACAAATATCTTTGTCTCCTGAACCTGATTGACTTCTTTGAATCAGTCTCCAGAGCCGTGGACAAGGGTAAGGTGGTCCACACAGCCTATCTAGACCTTGCCAAGGCTTTTGACACCATCCCCCACTCTGGTAGATAAACTTACTAAGCTGAGCATTAATCCCTACGTCACACAATGGGTTGCTAAATGGCTTACTGATAGAACCCACACTGTAGAAGTAGCCGACTCCAAATCCAGCTCCAGACAAGTGACAAGTAGAGTACCTCAGGGTTCAGTCCTGGGACCGCTCTTGTTTGGCATCTACTTCTCTGAAGTACAGGCCAACACTAAGGGACTCTGGCTAACAAAGTTCACAGATGATTGCAAACTGGGAGCCATTATTGAATCCCCAAATGATGTGGATACTCTACAAAAGGGCCTTACAGAAACAGATGCTTGGTGCCAGAGCCATGGACACAAGCTCAATGCCAGGAAAAAACATGTACCTGTGAATTACCATATAGGTGGCAGTACACTAAACACCAAAAGTGTGATAAGAGACTTAGGGACACAGGTGGACAGTGGTCTCACCTTTGATAACCACATCACTACAACAATCAGGAAATCCTTCTATATGGCACACCTCATCACTAAGGGCTTTTCATCTAGGAAAAAGGAGGTCATTGTCCCACCGTACTCATCCCTCATTAGACCCATTATAGAATACAACGCCCTGTTTGGTATGTACCTCTCAAGACATCTGCAACAACTGGAAAGGCCACAGAAATACCTCACTAAAAGAATCACAGGCCTAAAGCAGATGCCCTACGCTGACCGCCTTAAAAAAACTCCAGCTATACTCTGTCGCATATCGTCTACTCAGAGGTGATCTCTGCTTAACATACGAGGCCATGTCAAACTCAGAGCTGTTGGACATGCTACACTTAAATAAATCCCAATCCCTCAGAGCCACATGCTCCAGGGATCTAAACCTTGTCATTGCAATAAACAAAACATGCTGGAGGGATAGGTTCCTGACCCAGAGACTCCCCAGACTCTGGAGTAGATTGCCCATACATGTCAAGCAGAGTGCCTTTTTGGCCCTCTTCAAAAGGAACCTTGATGATGGGATGGGAGAAAGGAAATTCACCCTGGGGATCATGTCAGTCACCCTGCTAGACAGGGGTCCAGGGAAGTAAATAGTGTGGGAAGAAATAGCCAGGGAATTGTTATGGCTAGGCTTGTACAGGCCCTAGGGCTGATAGCGTAGTACCAACCTATGAACCTATGAACCTATGAATATACCTGTGGAAAGGTTAAATCCCAGTAATGTGTATAGCGCATCATGTAAATGCGTACTGCTGTAGTATCATAATGTAGTTAGGTAGGGGTTGAAATCCTGCACTTGCCCACTGTGAGTGTGTGTCTCTCCCTGGAGAGGAGCAACCTGTTTGAAGACTACTCATACACCTTAAAAGTGGCATACTCATCATTGTCAAGTCTGATCCTGTCACCATCTTACAAATATACCTGTGGAAAGTTAAAATCCCAGTAATGTGTATAGCACAGCATGTAAATGAGTACTGCTGTAGTATCATAATGTAGTTAGGATTTTGAATTCTGCACTTGCCAACTGTGTGTGTGCGTCTCCCTGGGAAGAAGCAACCTTTTTGGAGACTACTCACACCCCTTAAAAGTGGCATACTCATCTTTGTCAAATCTGATGATGTCACCATTCTACAAATATACCTGTGAAAAGGTGAAACCCCAGTAATGTGTATAGTGCATTGCGTAATTGTGTATTGCTGTAGTATCATAATGTAGTTAAGTAGGGGTTTGAATCCTGCACTTGCCTACTGTGTGTGTCTTCCTGGGAAGGTGCAACCTTTTTGGAGACTACTCACACCCCTTAAAAGTGGTATACTCATCTTTGTCAAGTCTGATGATGTCACCATCCTACAAATATACCTGTGGAAAGGTGAAATCCCAGTAATGTGGATAGCGTGTCGTGTAAATGCATACTGCTGTAGTACCTAAATGTAGTTAGGAAAGAGTTTGAATCTTGTACTTGCTGACCGTGTGTGTTTATGCTCCAGGTGTGTGATGCCATTGGCCAATGTAGAGTGGGTTTTGATTTTTCTAGTGTATGTCATATCACAATGACAACTGTATGTGCATTACACATGTAAGGTAGCTGTGGGGCAAATCCATGTACATACACGTGACCTCAAGTATTTCATAGGTGGGTACTCTGCTTTCTCCATGAACGTATGTGTTATCTTTGCCAGAGCATGCTGGCACTTTCTAGACCTTAGGTCACTTCTGTATGCTTGTGACAAGCTTAGCCACTGCAGTGATCCCTGGGCTATGTCTTCCGTTTCACATCCACTCATCATGGTTTCTATTGAAGAGTGTGAGTGAGGGTTTATGCTTGAGGTATATTTGAAACCTGTTCCAAAGCAAGCAAAGTCTGGCAAAGATGACTAATCATTATAGGTGTGCAACAACCTCTATGGATCTGCATGCAAACCCTTTATTGCTTATGTGCTCCACAGAGGGATTTCCAAAACCCTTTGGTAATGTGATTATCAAAGGAGAGATGACTTAACACATGGCTCTATGTATACATTAGTACCTGTTCCACATTTTGGGGGCTACTACCTATGTGGAACTCTGGGGATGTTTTGTTTTCTAAAAGTGGATAACTATGCTTTCTTTGGCTTATAGCTTTACAGCATGAGTTTGACACCAGGTATCTGTCACTATGATACCCTTTTGCAAGATGTGTGTGTCATCTGGAGAATAAAGTACAGCCCACAGTATGCATTTTCATCAGACGTGGGCAGACATATCCCTACTGTGTTTGCTTGTACCTAGGAAAGCTATATGCCAAACAGGAGTGGTCCCAGGACTGAGTGCAGGTGAATACCACTTGTTACTGGCATAGAATAGTACATGGAGGCTGCAAATGTTATTGTGTCCTACATCTCTGCATCAGTTGTCAAGCCATCATCTAACAATCGTTTATGGTCAGTCTGTTGAGGTTATGTATAATACCAGTATGTGGGATGGGTATAAATTGCTGGTGAGCTATAGCTTGGCTGTGTTAACCTCCCCTCCCTCACTTATAGCCTTGTTGACTGGCTTGAAGTCTACTAGGTGTAGGAGCCATGAGCTGGCCTTTAGAGAACCTAAGTGGGTATGGTGCAGTGTTTGCAGGTTCATAATGTCTCTGTTAATAAGTTCCATAATGCTGTGCTCCATAGCCTTCCAAATAACATTGGTGTGGCTTATAGGGTGAGAGTTTCCAGGACCTGTTGTAGTTCTACCCTTAACCAATTTATGTTAACATTTGCACTGGGTGTGATGAGGGTGGACAGGTTTAAGAATTAGCATATTAGAGGGTCAGGCCAGGTTTGAAGGTTAGTAGACCATGCCAGGTAGGCAGGATTAAATTGGTTTGCACATGTGCTGAGGAGGGATGCAGAGTATATTGTGAAATAGATGCTAAGGATGAAGCCACCAGGTAACAGGAAAGAGGAATGCCTAAGATGAGGTTTATGGCTGTGGTGCGAGAGGACATGCAGGTGGATGGTGTGATAGCGCAAGATGCAGAGGCCAGGAAGAAATGATGTTCTGTGGCGACCCCTAATGGAAGCATCCGAAAGGAGATGAAGATGAAGACATTGTAGCTCAACCCTTGTGGACTGTGAACACAATTACCTTGTGTCATTCCACAAGTATGTAACCTGTATAGAGGCTGCATCTGGACAGATTGTTTAGGTGAGTGGTGACTTCATATGTCAGCTTGTGTATGACACAGCCAGGGACACTGTCCAGTACTATTGCCACTGTGGTGTGTACTTTGTTAAAGAGATGTTTTAACTAGAGTGTCTGTGAATCATTACGTTTTACATTCTTCAGGTCTGGAAATGTGGCCCTTGTGTAATGACAGGGTGGTGAAATCCGCATTCAAATTGTCTGACAAGGAATTGGTAATATCAGTCAGATAAGTGTACTTTGTGACCATTTACATTAACTGTAACTCAATCTGAGATTTCCCCTGTAGATTATGAACAACACTGAAGAAAGCTTTAGTGTTGTCTTTGGAATCCTTGCCATTTTGTATTTTGAAGCTTGCCTTGTATGTTTATTGAGGGATTGTATTTTCCCAATGATACTGACCAGAGATGTTATCCCTTCTTGGTATGTAACTCTTTTGGTACAACTTCACACCTTCTATTATATATTTAGTTTATGGCAGGGGTCCATGAGACTAATGCACTTTTACTGTATAAGTGAGAATTTCTTGTGTTTGTGATTGCTCGGTCCATGCAACCTTGTAGGTGAACAGTGTGCATTAATAAAGGATTATGCAGCTGGGAAATTGTTAACCTTAGTAATGCAAACCAATGACAGATAGCAACAACAGCATCACCCACAGAACAGTGTCAACCCGTGTCATACACACACATGTGTACTCAAGTTCCAAAATGTGTGTAGTACAATGCGTACTGGCCACCAATAGAAAGTATGGAGTGTTAACACTGACCAATACAGGGCATGTCACCCTGCCCATGTGTCCAATATGCACATACATGCAGACAGTGCACCTCCACCATGTTCACAAATGTACACCTGCAGACCTGTGCTGCACACACCCCACACTTACTGTACACTGTATAACACATGCTGACACAACTACACACATCAGCCAAGTGGCACATGGGCAAACAAAACATAATTGGAATAAACACTAGTGGAAACAATACAACATTGCTAATTACAGCTTTAATGCATCATGCCTGGTCAGCTACACCTTCAAGGATATCATTACACTTTACTCCTGACAACATGCTATACATTCAACCATTGCTATACTTTATTAAAGTCACCCTGTGCATCAGCACCATGTTAGCCTGTTCCTGAATCAATGTTACAGATGACAGGAGGTGGCACAGGTTTCATCATATGCACAGGGTTTGTTGTTGGTTTGCCAGAGGCCTACACTGAGCCATACAATCGACATGTGTGTGTGAGTGTGTGTGTGAGGGCCATGAGTACTGTTATGAGCCAATGTTGATGTAATGTGTGTGGGTATGTGCTTGCCCTAGGTTTCTGGTTTATCTGTGTGTTTCTACATGCACACAGTTCCACCATGTGGCTGCCATATATGGGGATGCACATGCACACATACACACACAAAAAAATACACTCCTCCCTAAAGCAGACACACACAACACCAGCAATCTCAGAACATACACAATAGTAGGTGATGGTGGGGTACAGTATCACAAGCAAATCAGTCATATCACACATGTCATCATGCAGGACATGTGTTGCTCAACAGCATGCAGTGCAAGTGTAGACAGTCCTTGTTACTAACAGTATACATCGCTTTGATGCATGTGTTTTGTTATTAGGTGATGGGCCTCCCCCTGGAACACAATGCATACATGGACACAACATTGCTGTGCAGGTATTCAAAACTCTGTAATGTACTGTGAACCATAACAAACAGGTGTACATACCATGACTGGATGGGTATCTGTGTGTCGGATAGGTATCCAATGCTGATTACAGCCTCTGTGTCTTTAGCAAATAATTGTAGACACATTTTTAGCACATGCATGATGAGTATTCACACAACATCATCAGTGGTACATGGATAATTGATGGAATACCATTCGGCCACATACCCAATGTACAGTACTTATGGTGAGTGTAGATCATATTGTGGACATGCCTGTGTCATCCATGACATGGCATGCTAAAACACAACTGCATATTTAAACACTACACATACCCAATGTTTGTCATATGACCTAGCCACTCAATAGCATCACAAGACATATATGTGTCAGTTGTGCAAATAGTGATTGGTATGCATATTTTCTAGACATGCATATGTGTGCACACATGCAACATTATGGTTACAATAACTGGATGGGGTATAGTACCATAAGCCATCGTCATGAAGCATCATGTGGTCACTCAAGGCTACAAATGTTTCCCAAACCAGCACTACTCATGCAGTACCACAACTGTACTACCTTGGCTACATTCACCATTTCACAACCAGTTGTTACATGAGTTTGTAAGGAGGCCAATAAGGAGCATTCCCTGACATGAATGTGTAGTGTGTTGCAGAGTGTTTAAATGCCCCATGATAGGCCTCTACCCCTCAATTATATTATGTGTAATGTGTGGATGAGATTTTGGATACTGGAGTGTGTCTGTACAGAGGGTTTGGGAATCCTTTATGTGTAGCATGTTAAAATGCTCTGTGTATGACATAGACATGTATGTTATGTGCATGTTGAGTACCAACTGTGCCTATCCAATGGTCACTACAGTCTAGCCACATTTGTTTGAGATGGTCTGGGTATTGCATGTGTTTGAGGCAGCTAATCACATTAGTGAGATGTGCGTGGTCTTACACCAAACATGCACAGCATGCATTATGGGTAGGTGTGTTACATGTGTACATGGCCTACACCTTAACTATGACATGCACTTTTTTATTTTCAATAATAAATGTAGAACACACTCACCAACATCTGTCCTCTGCCTTGATGTCACCACAGGGGGACCTACATAGAGATGAGACAGTTTGTCAGTGTCCACAACTGTGGCATTGCTACTGTGTGTTTGCAATCTTACAATACAACAACAGTTTACATTCACAGGGCTACATATTATGTTCCAAATGATCAGTATTTCACAACAACAGGCTCCACATCTTTTAATGACACACTCCACATCTCACATATGCATGATCTACCAGTACAGATAACAGTAGTCTACAGATATGCCATGTTACCTGCATGTTCCATGTGTGCTTGCTGGGTGGCTCCAACCTCCATCATGGTGTATGTCTGCTGCTGTTGTTGTTGGGCAGGTGCCACCAAGCTCATGAGCAGCTCCTCCACTCTGATGAGGGGGGGATGGATATTAACATCACCTCCTGTTGCAAGCTGTTGTCTCCACACATCAGCAGCACACTGACGGACATATCTGAGAAGATCACTACAGTGGTGGCGTACCTGCTCATATGTCCGGTTATACAGGCCTACTTCATTTACCCTGTGGACAACATCTTGCCACATCGCAGTACGCTCCTGCTGGTCCTGGCTGGTTCATGAGAACATGAGACTGTAGTGCTGAATCATACTGGTAGTAATTATGTCATCTTTAGCACTAATGTAAGTGGGGTTCCTGCGATGTGCCATGATCCCTGGAAGACATAAATATGAAAATATGTCTGAGCAAGTCATATGGCACATTTAACATTATACAGTACAGATATCACTGAACTGCCATATATTGCAACCTATTAGCTAACTGAGAGTGAAACACTTTAACTGCCACTTATCACTGCTCACCCCACAACTGCTTGTAAGTGCCTGGCTCACTCTCACTCTAATGAACCATGATCTGCACAGCAACAAAATAAAATCACTATATAAGCCTATACAAGAGTACTTGGCACACTGTATGCAGCACGATGCACCACCTAGCCACAGCAGATATACATCAAGCTGATGTGTAAAGAAATATATCATCCATCACAATGAGTGTAAGGTCCAGTAAATGTATTACTATTATGCCACACAACTTGTTAATGGCAAACCCGTGTCCAAAATATGTGCACAATTGGGAATATAGGTTGCATACTGCTGTAGTACACTATGAATGTTGCTAGATACGCAGTTATATGTTTTACCACACATATGTCAAAGGACATGTTACAGACATACCCACACACACATCAGACATAATTACAGGACACAAAGGTATGACAACCCAGACAAGCTTTCAGTGTGTACTATACAGTACTGTGTGTCAGTACTTACACAACCTTAATCTTGAGAAATGTAATCTATGATGAATACAGGGACCACGCAAAAGAGTGGATGCAAGCAATGTGGACATACACCATAATTTGCTGTACAGGCCCAGAGCTTCAAGTAGTACTACAGTACACACAGGATTTGGATTCAACATCAGTACCAATAAATAATCATAGATGTAATGCTTTAGCCTCCAATGACATGCCCTAGTTAAAACCAAGGGACTTAATCACACTGTATGCAATAGCACTTTTTCTGCCTAGCAACAGAATACACAACTTTTGCTAGGATCAAAGCAAAGACCCATAATACCATGACATAAACAGTTTCCCACTAAGCTATCCCACAGATACATGTCTTTGACATATTCACAAACACATTGACCATCACAGTCAGTTAACAGTACAAAGAATCTATTGCAACAAGTAGATGTAGGTGTGTGATATAACTATATATATATATATATATATATATATATATATATATATATATATATATACATACATATACGCATTCATTGGTGTACATATACATATATATGTAGGCACATATACATTTCACCTTTCATAGTGAGAATATCAATTATACAATTTATGTGAGGTGTACAGTAATGCAATAAAATTGCACAGTCTTGGGGTAAATGCATTGAAGGTGTTCACAGCCCAGGTAGCTTTAGCAGGCCTCATTGGCTTCAACATTGCAAACTGAACAAACCACTCACAGTGTTTAACCACCACATGTCATATACCAGCACTGTATGCTGTCTTGATTGTCACACACTAAAACCTACATACAAATTTGTGCATACTAACCTTCACCAACATATATATCTCCACCCTTTACAAACAGTTGCAATATGTCCCCTACTCTATGCACATATACAGATGTGAATATATATGACACATATATATTTCTCCATATGTGTGTGGCATACACACACAAGGTCCACACTGTTGTAAGTCCCTGGACCTCACAGCTGAACTGTTGGGCCTTGCTGCAACGCAAACAAGTGTCACATATGAACACACACTAACATTAGTGGGGGTATATATGGCTACAAATGCTAGATAAGCATACTAGACTGCTACAGCAGTTGCCAATGCTAAGCTACACTTTAATATGACTATCATGCATGTGTTGTTCTGCCAAACCCATGTTTATATAATATCAGCACTAATCCCCCCAACAGCCATTGGCCACACTACTGTACAGAACACAGATAACATGGATCAGATCTTTGACATTTAATGCTGAGCTACACATTTCACAGGTATGTCCCACTGCCCACAGGTACACACTGTATTGTCCATAGCAGTAGTTAAGCAGAACATCTATGCATAAATAAGTACTGCTGCCACATATGAATGGTTCACATTATGTAGACTATTCTTCAATAACATCTACTACATGACAGTAAATACATATGTGTCACATACTTTTCCGTTGTATGATTTTGTAATATTTCTTTTTCGATTTCCTTTTCTCTATCTCTCTCTCTCTCTCTGTCTCTCTGTCCGTCTCTGCAATAGAGTGATTGAGTTTGTTGGCAGAGATTGCAGCCTGCTTTTGTAGGCATTTGCACATGAGCATGTGATGGCCGCTGCACCAATTAGTGGCCACCACTTGCTAATTGCATGCAGCCTGCTGTGTAGTAATTGCAGTAATCACTGTCATAGCAACCCAGTACTATAAATTGCTAACTCAGGTAGGCATGGCCCTTTCAGCTTTCAAAGATGGAGATCATCCTTGCTTGCTGTGGACATCATTGTTTAAGACAGAAGGTTGGTATACTTCTTATATCAGAAGCCAGGGGTGTAGCCAGAGATTTACATTTTGTATTCAGACCTAATGTTGCTGCTTCCAGTACCTACTTGTCAGTGTAGAAATGTACTCACCCCTCAAAATGCTACCCCAAGATACATGGAAAGATGCACTTTCTTTTCAACTTTTACAATTAACTGCCATACAAAGCTAGTTATTGCGATTCATTTATTTGGCACAAGAATTGTTTGTGAACTGCTATACTGTGAATATTCATTTACTCAGGTCTAAACAGTTTGTGCTTTTTTAGTGTTGACATTAGCACAAGCTGCTCAGAAAAACTGGACACATTTCAGTACTGTGAGTATGCTTACCTACATCCTTGGTAGACCCTGCACACACAGTTATATTCTACATTTGGGTAGGGGTGCAGAAGTACAGAGAACATAAGTATTATTGTGTGGATTTTATCTTGCTGGACTTAAAGGGTTGCTGTGTACATGTTAGTTTATCAAGGCAAGTAGTCTGTCTGCATAACTCCCGACTGTGGACCTATCCACATGGTAGCCAGAGAATAGCCTGTTATTTTTTGTCTGTGCACCACACAGGTCTTTTCAGCAATAGAGCAATGGCATTGTTACAGTTGGTTGCTACCATTATATGGCTACATCCATTTGTATTTCAGTGTTGTATTCCTACATAAGGGTATGCTTCCAAAACTCCTTCCAAATCTATTTGCACAGTGTGTAACAGCGGAAAGGCTGATATGCCTCTGTGCTTCTGCCTCTGGCAGACCTCTCAAACACTCAGGTACATATTTGAACAGACTCAGGGAAAAGTAAGGAAAAAGTCAGGGACACCTTTAAAATGTTAGTGCCATTAAGTTGAAACATTGAGAGAATCAGAGCATATGAATTAATATACCTTTTCTGATGTAAAAGAAGTGTCTAATTCTTAATTATTGTCATTATTCATTAAGTGTAATTCACCACCTTTCTGGCCAAAGTCAGTAGTTTTAGGAGGGATTCAGAGGGACAGAGCTAAAATTTGTGTCAAAATCCAGGACATTCCTGAAAATTAGGGGCAGTTAGGAGGTATGGCCTCTGCTCTAAACAGATATGTCAGTGTTTGTCCTGCTGTGATACTGTGTGGGGTTGTAAAGTGATTGTGTAACATTATTTCCTGCTAGAATGGCTGCTTCTCTTATCACAGTCATGTAATGTAATCCCACAACAACTGTTGGTAAAGATCCACAGAACAAGTTGTGTGGTATGGCATTCCTATTTTTCCTTTACATTCACTCATTCTGATGCATGATATATTTATTTCAGCACCGTGTTGTATATCTGTTGTGGCTTATTGGTACTTCATGTTGCTTAGTGTGTAAAAGGTCCGGGGTTCGAGACTGACAGAGGTGTTTTATTTTGCTCCTGAGCAGGACAAGGGCCCTCACATACAGAGTGACTAAGGCACTTTTAAGCAGTTGTAAGTGGGTTTGCGCAGGTTTGCGCGATGCTTAACAATGCTTAGCTAATCGCAAACAAGCACACACTCATGCAACTCTGCTAACTACTGCTTAATAGTGATTACTCCCACTAACCCCCGCGCTCATTTCTTTGAAAGAAAAGAAAAATGGGGAGATAGGAAAGTGGTGAAAAAGGGGCACAAAGAGGGAAAGACAGTATGGAAAGTAGCTTGGGATGAGCAGGATGGGTGTAGGGAAGGTCCATAGCTGCCCATTTCTTTAACAGCAACAGCTGTGCATATGGAATAAATTTGGAGGTAGATATAAAACCTTCAACCCCTGAGAGAGGGGTGAGGACAACAAAGTATGTTGTAATGCCAATTAAATTACATTTTATGCATCCAGTGGACATGTGTGCAAAATGGGCAGCTATGTATGGGGCGTAATTTTTTTTTTGGGAGCAGATTGCCCTTTTTTTTTCAGGTGAGAGTGGAATGTGGGGTAGGGGGAGTAGGTATATTTGGGGAGGTAGGCTGGGGAGGTAAACAGACAAGACAAACAAGATGCATACAGGGGCAGTATATGACACATGTGGTGGGTGAACACCTTTGACGGGGAGGGATGTTTGGAAATCACAAGCCCATGAGCCCACAGATGGGAACAGTGGGAATGAGGTCCCCACCTATGGGCAGTCATCTCTGCACCTTCACAGTCCGGAGGGTGGCTGTGCTGGGGGCTGTGTAGGAGGGGCAGGCTGACCCAGGAGTTGCGCCATTCGTGCCTCAAGCTGGCATAGAGTTTCTGCAACAGAAGGTTCAATCTCTCTATGCACCACAGCCCGGGCCATTCTAAGGGTGATAGGTGGCCCTTCTCTGCCCATGCTTGCTCGGGGAGCCAAGCCCCATCCCCTGCAGCACTTCCACCCAAATGTGGCACAGGGCAATGGAGGAGGAGGTCCCAGGCTGGGCACTGGACCTGCTGGTGCCAGGTGCCATGGCCAGCTGAGGTGGGACAGGTGGGTCTGCTGGGACCAGCCTTCCCATACGAACTATGTTTTGGAGGGTTTAATAAAGATATGGGTTAGTAACAGTCAACAGCATTCCCAATTAGTTATAACAGCATGCAGAAGTATTCCCATTAACACAACACACCACATTTTCAACAGTTGAAAAGCAAGCATAACACATGCATATATAGAACAATAGTGGACAATACAACAGCATGCAGGTTTAATTGATGGCAACAGGCCACCAATATTGTGGTATTTTAACAGGGCACATGCATAGAAATAAATGGAAATATTTATAACCCAATAAAACATATGTCCCAACAAATGTTTTGAGATTAGACATATCGATTGAGGAGTTGAATTGCATTTTTTATGCACATACAGTAGGGTGGAAAAGGATAGCTCAATTAACAACGTATATATCCTTCTAGTTTTCACCATGTTCCTATTAACTGCAGTTATATGTCCATTACATGTATTATTACCCTACCCAATGTCCTTATATTGTGCAATTGGAGTTTGCTAGATCATTATATACATGAGCTGTATCTTACATACAAACTGTCCAAGATGCAGATGTTACTGCTACATATTTGAAAGTTGCTCACACACACTACTGCTAAGATGGTACACTGACAGCTCTACTTTCATATAATTATCTAGATATGTTCAGGTGAAAGTATCATTTATATGTTAACAGCTCCCTACATTTCTGGCAGCACACTGACATTTCTGGGGAGCAAACAACCAAGACACTCATGTGCCAGATTAACCTGTACATGCTGGGCATGAACCAACAGTTGAGGGCTGTAAATAAACCTAAAAGCTACCGGCACTCCCTTCATCCACATTATATATGCCTACCCAAGTGTGGGTTAACACTGCTTAATACAACAGTACTATTTGTAAAAAGCAACAGTACAACAACATATCAAAAAAATTACACAGATGCACTCCAGGAATTATACATTTATTAAAGGATTATTACACCTTTATTTATTGGGTTAAAACACTTTTTGAAGGCTCTCTCATTTATTTTATATAACAGTACATGCAGAATAATTACTAACCTGCCTGATGATGCAGCCTTTGCAACCAATCTTCATGGACTTGCTGATTCATAGCCCAGACACCTGCAGCTGTGAAATAAATGCAGTGATATTGAGACATACCTATCCATAGTATAGACAAGCATAGCAATTCTTAACTACTTAATACAATGACTACTTACTCAGTACTGGGGCATTAGGCATCGCATGGGACTCCTGGATCCACTGGTCCAGCTGATCCTCCTTACATTGCTTCAGGTCAGAATAATGGTGCCTGACCTGCTCACCAGTCCGAGGAATGCCAGTGGCACTGGTGAGATCATGAGCAAGACTGTTCCAGGCCTCCGTTTTATATTGGGTGCCCTGGTACTCGCCTTGCAGGAGTCTTTCCTCATGATTGTGGACAAGGAGCCAAACCATTACTTTGGTTTCCTCAATGCTCCAGCGTTGTGCTTGAAATCGAGTGCCTTCTCCAACACCGGCCATGCTGACTGCAGAAGGGAGCTACAACCAGTTATGGCAAGTATTCCTGCCTGTGGAATTAAATATGCTTCATTTTCCACACTTATTTGTGATTGGCCAATTTTGAAAAAACTCTGCTGTAGGCACACCTGCTTAGCTGATGTTAGCAATGTTTAATATTCCTTTGATAGATATGTGTCTGTTGAAAGTGCATGGTTTTGAAATGTTGTCATGGCTTAGTGGTTATGTGCTGTGACTATAATGCACAGTATCCTGAGTTTGAGCCCTGTCACTGCTTTTTATTTTCCTACTGGCCAGACCTGAATGGTTAAGGTACAGTAAAGGAGATGTGGCCGTGTTTAATCAAATTTGCTCAACTTTGCCTGACTTTGCCCAACGTTGCCCAGCATTGCTCGACGTTGCCCGACATTGCACTGGTTAGAGCGGTGCGCAGCTGCGCGCAAATACATTGTATTTGTGCTGGTTAGCGCGGTGCGCAGTTACGTGCAAATACATTGTGCTTGTTAATGCGCTGCTTAGCTACGAGCAATTGGTTTTAAATATGCTAAATACTGCTAAAATGTGCTTAGCAGTGCTTTATATTGCTTAAAATAAGTTACTCATGCCTCAGAATGCATAACCATTTCAGCTTCATATATATATAATTTGTTCACTACTACATATAACATTTGAATGCTTTTTACAAAACTTATATATGATAAATGTCAGGAAATATTTTTGTATACAGATTTCCAACACAAAATGGAACATGCAGTAGTGGGACTCGAACTGGGGATGCCTCCTCTTTGTGTGAAGGCTCTAACCACTACGCTATCGCTATTTTGCTTAATATGCATATTTTTTTTCTTATTATCCTCTTCGGTGTCTAAGCTGCTAACTGTATCCAAGCAATGGGCAATCCCACGCAAACACGTGCAAATACGGGCAACTATATCGGAAATAAAACAAAAAGAAAAATAAATTTCTTTTAATTTTTAAATTTGTACGAGGTTTAACATATGGGGGAGTGTAGTGTTACAATGTACACATGTGAGCAGACTCGCTCATGTAACTCGATATTTCTTGGGTTTTGTCAGTGCAGGGGTTTGGAGTTTTGGACTGCTCGGCAGTCTGACATGCCCCCTACACTCGTCCACGCTCCGTGTAAGCTTTAGAGTTGAGGCAGTGCGCCCTCATTAATATGCATGGCACGCTGTCATCATACTCTTAGACTGGCGTTTCCATGTAAGACTAATCTAGACTTACAAGGAAGATTAGTAAATCCTGGGGACAGTCTGGAGATAATCGTTCATATGTGTTGAGAATACTTTTGACTGGTCCTTTGAATATATTTGCTAGGTAAAAATCTACTTCAGACTTGGAGTACATGATATCAGTACAGACACTGAAATCCCATAGACCAGATTATCTAGATTTCTCCCATACATAGTTAGCAGTAACATCTCCGTTTTACAAAAGTACACACAACTTTTGATATTCTGAGGTCAGGCCACATGTACTGTGAATTACTAACTGGAAATACAACTGCACATTGTTGAAGAGCTGCTTATATCTTTTCCTTGACTTGGTATTACCAGCAGACTCAGAAGAGTTATCAAAATTAAATGCCATTAATGGCATATTTGTAAAATTATGCTTTCATTATTTATATAAATATGACATTTATATATTATTTATGTAAAAAAAGTAATTTTACTGAGATGCCATTCACTTAAACATTCTATATTTCTCTATGTCATATATCAATATGTTGTAAGTCACTATAATTTCTTTGTGGTTTTATAATATATATCATTTGCTGACATAGTTTGCTTTTCCAGATACATATGTTAAATTTGGTGATTCTTTTTCTAGCAATCTACATATTGAACTATTATTCCATTCTGTGTTACTACTTCCCAGAACATAATCATGGGTCATGTGGATTACTTTAAAAAAGGTATGTATACCTTCTTCCCTGCATCTTTTCCAACATTGTTTCTGTATTAATCTTCCATGTGCCATCTGGCTGTTCATCATTATTGCCAAACTGTCATTGGGAAACTGGAAAATGACAGAATTCCAGACATTCTAGATAATCACCTCATCCCTCATACTTGTCCTAGCTCTGCCATCAATTCTTCAAGTAATTGATGATGTTATATGACTATAGCTCATGTTCAGGAGCTCCATTCAGGTGTAGAATTGAGGAGGAACTGAAACAAATAGAAAGCTTAGATATAATTCATATCAGTTATACTCAACAATATGGGTAAATAGTAAATATAGTTAGTGCTATAACAAGAGTTACATCTGTACTGAGCCACATCTTCCAAATAAAGTGATTAAAAGACAAACTGTATTGCTTACAGTAGAGAAATTTATTTTCACAAAACTATTAATTTCTTTTCATCACTACATATAAATCACAAATCCTGACAGGTAGAAAACTCCAAACTATACATGCAATATGCCATTAGGAAGGTAGCATGTTTCTTGCACTTCTGTTTTGTCTTTTTTCAGCACCAGATATGTTTATTTTTCCCACTCCATCCCCATAACATACCTTGCAGCTGTCTATCTGCTCCTTTGCTCCACTTACTCCTAAATTAATGTACTATCCACCTAGGGCTGGGACCATATTGTTTGCAGATGGGCTGGGGAGGGAATGAGGAAAAGTGGGTCAGATCTCGTTGAATCATCAAATAAACTGTGAAGTATGTGATGGATTTTTTATGGTAATCACTAAACTGAGTTGAACAGCTGATGTCAAATGTAAGTCTTGGAAAGGTTTGTAAACATGAATGGTGATCGATTAGCATGGGATGACACACAGACCATAATAAGAAACTGATACAGCCACAACAATTAAAAGGTCATACTTTCTGGTTAAATAAGAGAAGATATTAAATACAAACAACCCTGAAATACACCAGTCACTTTCTAATTAAACAAGCTGGAACTTTGTGCAAAAAAAGTCAGAACAGCTCTGCAAATACCAAAATCAGAAAACCATCAAGCATTGCAGAACATTCTAGGAAACATGCAGTATCTTGCAAAGTTTGTGCATAACACATTTGCTATAGTTGTGCTTCTCAGTTAGCAAGAAGTAGCCTGGATGTAAAGCTATGAACAAGAAAAGAGTTTTGAAATGTTGAAAGAACTAGTTAGGGAATGTTTTGCCATTAAAATGCTATGACATGAATAAGTGAAAGTCAGTCAGGTAGTATAGGAGAGGTGATCCTACAAGAGAGCACAGCAGTTGCATGTGGAAAATAGCATTTCTAGATTTTCAAATGAGACAGATTTGAGAAGAATTGGAAATATTAACAACAATGTTTGACTGAGACAATTTCCATGAATATGTTTATGGAAATGAAGTTCAAATTTGAACAGACCCCAAACCTTTTAAAACATTCACAAAATGTATCTTGCAGGGCATCTAGACGAAGTATGAGCTGAAACTAAACTACAGAATAAGCATGAAAGTACACATAGCAGACATGTTGAGCATGACATATATGTCTAAGAAACATGAAGAGTTATTTGAAGAAGAACTAGAGCTTATTTGAGCAATGCTACAATTACCAATGGTAGAAAAAAGGTGTAAGAATTTTGGAGATGAACTGAGAGTACATTAAAAATGCCTTTACTGAAAGGAGTTTCTATGAAAGGTTAAGTATCAGTAGGTCAAAAATTTATTTTCATTTTATTTTTAAATAAATAAATAACTAAATAAATAAGTTGTGCCTAAGGGTTAATATTTTGAGAGAATAGTAGTTCTAATTTAATGAGAAAACAAATGGTTGATAGGGTAATGTGTTTGTCAGGAATACTGAGTAAGATTAAACACATAGTGCACAGTTAATCCATGTTAATTTCATATCATAACAAAATTCCAGATGAAGAGATGTTAAATGATATATTCCATGGCTGTCCCGGTAATGAAGAGATTTTTCATGTGTGGAGTAGTATGAGCACAGATTTGTTTCAGTTTAGGATGTCAATTACATCATATGTGTATTTTATTATTTCATGATCTTGAAGTGATCAACCTAGCAGATACTACAAGTGCAAGTCTGATTGTTGCATTAAAGTCTATATTCTCAAGAAAGACATACCTAATGAGTCATATCTGATAATGGTCTGCATCACAAAGTTAAGAAATTCAGAAGTTGTGATTTGAGTGGAAATCCAGGCATATACCTGCGGATTCAGCAAGCCCTGCATGGTGTGTAGGACTAGTGCAGGAGCTCCAGCAAGCAATATGTCTGCCATGCGATCCAAGAATATGCTGTAGGGACGTGCATGAGTGCTCCTGCACTAGTCCTGCATGGACTCAGCTACTGTATGCAAATTACCCCATTTGCAGGTGAAATCCATGCAAATGAGGCCATGCAGGACTAGTGTGATCTGCAGAAATGTACTCAGTTAGCAATCGAGTACATTTCTGCAAACTACAAAATGGAGCCATGACAGCTCTAAATAAAGGATGGATATTATGTAGAAAGCATGCCAATGGCCAACTATATGGCCATTGGCATGGAAAACAGTTGCAAAAATAAAAAAAAAATTACTTTTATTTTTTTTTAGCCAATTTTGGCTGTTTAAGCGTAGGGCAGTGGCACGCAAATGGGATCGGGCAAAAAAAAATTAAAAAACTAAAATAAGCATTCTAACCAAATCACTATTTTGCCATTATACTCAATGGCAGGCAGAAGACAACATGGCCAGTGAATAGTGATTGCTAAGGGAGGAGGCTCAGTGTGGGGTCTGCAACTATGCATCAGCAGGCAATCCTATGCAAATGAGGGGAATGATATTGAATTCCAGATTTCCCCTGCATGCTAGTCAGCACCCAATAGTGTAAGAGCAAGAATAGCTTGGTGCAAGCCTAGGAGTTAGCTGAAATCATAGGGTTTGTGTCAGGCATACTGTAAGTGGATTGGAGCCCTGTGGCTCGGGTTTGCCCTTAGCTTAGCAGAGCTAAGCAAGGGGGTGTGTCTGAGGCTGCCTAGCACTCTTTGCATTGCCTAAGTGGGTTTGCGTGCTGCTCACCAGGTTTTAAAGGGAAAAAGAAAAAGTAAACCAGGAAATAGCAGCTCTGTGCACATTTCAGCATTGTGTTTGTGCAGTGCACCCCCAGGATTAAACAGGAAGGCAATGGGAAGGGAAAACAGCAGTAGGAAGGAGAATTGAGGAGAACTAGCATAGTTGGCAGGTGAAATGTATCAGAATCAGCCAATTACATAGGCAGCAGACCAGCCCAGCCCAGAACACTACTATAAACTATGCAAACACCTTCCCCTCTGTTTTTTTCCACATACTCTACACCACCGGTGTATACAAGCAGGGAACTTTTAACAAACAAAAACAACAAAATGATAGGGGCTGTAGCAGCTGTCAGACATCAACATGTGAAAGAGGCTGAGAGGGGTGAGGATGAGAATGCTGTCAACCAACCCAGAGTGAGGAGATGGAGGAGGGTGTACAGACCCACACTAACCTACCAGGGACTACATGAGCTGGAGATAGTGGAGCACTATAGGGTGGACAGGGACCTCCTACAGCAAATTGTTGAGCTGTGCCGGCCACACCTGACATGCAGAGCTAATAGAGGGGAACTCATCCCAGTGGATACCAAGGTATGTGTAGGCATAGGAATACTAGCCAAAGGTACCTCCCAAAGACTAACTGGGGATATCATGGGGATCTCACAGGCATCAGCATCCAGGGTATTCCACCAGTTCCTGGATGCCATGTCAGCACATGCCGGTGAGCACATATATTTCCTCAACACCCATGAGGTGTTGGCCAGCAATATGCGTCTCTTCCACCAAATATTAGAATACCCTGAGTTAGTGGGTGCTATAGACTGCATGCACATACGCATCAAAGCACCACCAGGTGAGCAGTATAGGGTCTACATCAACCGCAAGGGCTTCCACTCCATCAACTGCCAGGTCATGTACAATGCCCAGGGCATTATAATGAATGTGCATGCTGGCTGCCCTGGAAGCTATCATGATTCCCACATCTGGCATCTGATGCAGCTGCACCAGAGATCTGCCAATGGGGACATCCCTTACGGTCACGTCCTGAGGATGCTGGTTACGCACTGGAGCCGTGGCTGATGACACTCATCAAAAATGCACACACACCCGAACAAGAACTCCATAATGAGGGACACACATAGACCAGAATTATAATAGAGCGAGTGTTTGAAATGCTCAAATCATGTTTCCGGTGCCTGGACACATCCGGTGGAGCCTTGCAGTACTCACCAGCTACATGTACTCAAATTGTCATCGTATTTGCCATGCTACACAATATGATCCTATGGAAACAGCTGCAGCAGGAACAGCACAGTTCAGGGTCACACAGCCCCCAACCAATGCCAAGGCCTGCACAGAGTGACTCGGAGGAGGAACAACCTGAGCCTGCCCCAGCATGGAGGCATGCCCAGTATGCCCTGGCCTTGGCAAAGAGGCAACACATAGCACATACACTGACACAGTAGGGACCCAGGGAATGACACCTCTTTCTGACTCACACATACAGTAAAAGGGATGCCAAACATGACACTACCTGTGCGAAACCATGTATAGGGAGTGTACTATGGGCATCTGACATAGGCAGCCCTCTGGCACCATTCTCAATACTGGCACATCCACAAGGTAAGTCACTCTCCTTAACAATTGCTGATGGGAGTAGTATGTGTTGTTACTTGTATCTATAGTATGCTTGTGAGCATGCAAGGAATTGGGTGGCTGAATGGGATGCCAGCAGATAGTAGACACCTATAGTGGCAGCATGAGATCTGTAACAAATGCCGGTGCGACCATAGTAGCTAGTACTACACATGGTGACAAAACCCACTGCAAGAAATGTGCTGGGCCACATGTGTGTCCATATGACACACACATGCCAATCAGAGAGGTTCACATACCCAGCAACAGTCTCAGCCAGTAGGACAGATGTAGACAAACAGAAACAAAGGCTGTGCTAAGGCCTCTGAATAATACCTATGGTTAACCTCCCCCCCAGGCCTACACAGACTGACTACATCAGGTCAGGCAGTGGGATGTTAGCTCTGAAGGGTAGGAAGTCAGAAATTAATATGTAGGTCAATCAAACCTAAGACCTGTAGTACACTGATGCCTTTAGTCAACATGATAGGTTAGAATACAGAATGAAATGGAGTACCTGACATACCAGTACAGTCATAGCAAATGTGTATAAGTGTCGGGTGTGCCCCCCAATTCTATGTAGAAATGTAGAAACAGTCAGGTGTCCTCCTCCAATCCTGTGTAAAATGTAGAAACAGTCAAGTGTGCCCCCTCCCCCAATCCTGTGTAGAAATGTAGAAACAGTCAGGTGTGCCCCACCCCCAATTCTATGTAGAAATGTAGTAACAGTCTGGTGTGTCCCACTCCAATCTGATATAGACACATTGTAACAGTCAGGTGGGCACCCCCCCAATCCTAAGTAGAAATGTAGTAACAGTCAGGTGTGCCCCCCCTCCAGTCGGATGTAGACATGTAGTAACATGTATGTGTAGGTATAATACCAGTGGAACACAGATGACCTGAGGTGGCCAAGGTAGCAGGATAAATTGTAGCATTTGTACAATATGCAGGTATACGTGTGTTAGGTTGGTGGGTGTTTCATAATGTGTGAGAGTGGTCAGTATATATGCATGTGGAGGTTTGACCTGGTGACCATTGTCCACTACTGCCGATGACAGGGCCAAGTCCTCACAACTGCAGTGCCAAAGACAATGCTCCCCAGTATAACACATGCTAGCAGTAAGCCACTGTAAATGTATGGTGGTAATATGTGTCACCATCTGAAAGATGGACATGGCATGATTGTTGGGCTAGATATACAAGCAGTACACAGGGAAAAGTACCCCAGACATACAGTATATAATGTGTAATCATGAAATGGACTCACCCTTGGAACTGTACACACAGGCATAGACCACATTATCTGGGCTCGTAGTAGGAAATACCGATGTCGTCTGGCCAAACACTTGCAGATTACAAAGGTGATAGAACTGCTGTATTGGGAAATGGCTGATGTCCCCGCACAAGCCAGCATAACTGGAATGCCCCATGCATATCTGTGAGTCAGATGCAAGTAGTGTCTATAGCACACATGCACCAGCTCACCCGAACACCAATCACAGGTACCTCTCTGGTCTTATCCCTGCTGTTGGGAATGGTTACAATATGACACCCACCTGTGTATGGCAATAGCAAAAGAATGCAGTATGCTGTGCAGGTGTCCCATGTAGGGGTGTCCCTAGCTGTAAGCAGCACTCTGCCAGCATTCACACCACCCGATCAATACTGATAGAAAGTATTGGCATGAACACCTAGCACACCTACCCTGTCACCCCAGGGGAATATACTGTAAGGCAGTCTGGGACTGTAGGACTGACAGAATGCAATGGCCTGCTACAGCTGACCTGCATCACCAGCAAATGGTGGACAGGCCTCTGCCAAAGGCCTGCGTCTCACCCCTACTGCCAATGTATGTGATGTCATGGACACCCAAATAACAAATAACACACTCCACATATGCCATATGTGCATGAACTGTGGAACAACACCAAAACACAGTGCGATGAGGTGATAACTATAGGGAAAGTATCAGAGAATATATGCATATTGTATGGAAGATGATAGAATGATGGGGGGTGGGAGCATGGGCAGCATGGAATGTGCAAGATCCAACACAAAGCCATGTGCACATAATATCCCTGGCAGGAAACACAGAAATGGGTGGCTACAAACCTGCCCATACACCACTGTAGGAGTAATGTCCTGAATTATTACCCCTGCCTCTGGGTAACTTGTGTGAATCTGTACAGCTGTGAGGTATTGCCACAGCAAGATAAGGCCATACTGTCATGTTGATGGATGTACAAGTAAGGGATCCTCTCCCATCACTATACCAAAGTGCTGAAATGGATACACATACCCAGCAGCAAGTGTCTGCAGCTCCCCCTCCAGAATGGCATAACTTTCCATGAATATGTAGGCATTTGATCACAATACTGGACACAGCTGCATTCACCCTGTATTCCCCAGGACATCACAGCGAGCAAAAATGTCCACCTGACAGTACTTGAAAACATAAAACATCACAGTATATAACAGTACTCATGTCTGAATATCTCTGCTAACACCAGTACCATATAGCAGGAGCAGCAAAGACACAGTCACCTACAGTACACACTATCCCTTGAACAGTTTGACCCCATATTGCCAACTGATCTACATATATCCTGCAGAAATAGTCTGCTACCTGTAGGTTTAGAATGCAAAGCTCTGCACTGGAGTACAAACTACCTGGAATGGATCCACACATTCAATACAGAAGGGCATACTGGGCATGCTCACACACATAAACAAAGGGGGTACCTGACAAATCTTTGAATGCTTAAAATTTTGAACATTACATGGTCGAGACCAAATGTTCGACATTTTGAGTGTTCGAAGATAGACTTTCAATGGCACCCAATGGTGCAGATAGGGAGAATTTCCCTTTTCTTCACTGAAGTGTGGTCTTGGAGTTGATATATTTAAGTAGGGGGGTGTGGGGGTTGCATGGGGCATGCCTCCCTGCCTATGCTGTTAAAGTGTTTTTTTCTTTTTTTACTTTTTTTTTTTGATTTGATGTTCAAACATCCAAATGTCGAACATTTGGTGTCGACCATGTAATGTTCGACATTTTGGATGTTCAAACATTTAACATAGTCCCAACAAATCAAGCTCATGTCGGCCAACAACAGTGGATCATACATATCTGACAGTTGCAGATGTTAGTGCATACACTCTTCAGTATGCAATAATCGTGCTTTGCACACACATTGGATAGGAATACTCGCATATATCCAAAGACAACACACTATAATATGCAAAAAGTAAACACACATAGATGTGTGGAAGAGAGTGACAGTGACAAAGAGCCTTCCATCTTGAGGCCTGTCCCACCCAGCACACAGCCAAATGGCTACAACCACATGCTGTGTAAATGTCACTCACTGTAGAAATTAGCCACTGGTATCCCTCAGCATTACAGACTCTGTGGTGCATGTGCTAGCTGTGCAGCATGACTGTAGAAGGCAGTAGTCATCTAGCAGTTGTATACATGTACCTGTGGAATATAAACCTGCTTGTGCCTGAGTGTGGTTTGCCTACCTCTAGATGAATGGGTTATGGCCCATGCACACACACTGCCCTCCCCATAGCCCTACTATGACAAGCCTGCTGATGTCATTCACTTTGAAATACACCTTTGGGAAAGGAGTAGCCCAGTAATCTCTGTGGCGTGTCCAATTATGTAATGCTGTAGTGTGATAAAATAGTTAGGTAGGAGTTTTAATCCCTGACATGGTAACTTTGTGTGTGTGTGTGTGTGTGTGTGTGTGTGTGTGTGTGTGTGTGTTTGTGTGTGTCTCTGTCTATGAATGGAGCAATGCTTTTTAGGCTAGTCACACTCAATACAAGTCAAATGCCCTACTTTGGCAAGGTTGCTTATGTGATTCACGGTGAAATACACATTTGGGAAAAGAGTAGCCCAGTAATCTCTGTGGTGCATCCTATAACTGTGTAATGTTGTAGTGTGATAAACTAGTTAGGTAGGAGTTCTAATCCCAGACATGGCAACTGTTTGTATGCGCGTGTCTGTGTGTAGGGTGCAATGCTTTTTAGGCTAGTCACACTCACTACAATTCAAATGCCCTACTTTGGCAAGGCTGCTGATGTCATTCACTTTGAAATACACCTTTGGGAAAGAAGCAGTCCAGTAATGTCCTTGGTGTGTCCTATAACTGCATAATCCTGTAGTGTGATAAACTAGTTAGGTAGGAGTTCTAATCCCAGACATGGTGTTTGTCTGTCTTTGTGCAGGGAGCAATGCTTTTTCGGCTAGTCACATTCACTACAATTCACATACCCTACTTTGGAGAGACTGCTGATGTCATTCTCTTTGAAATACACCTTTGGGAAAGGAGTAGCCCAGTAAACCCCATGGTGCATTCTATAAGTGCATAATGGTGTAATGTGATAAACTAGTTAGGTAGGAGTTCTAATCCCAAACATGGCAACTGTGTGTGTCTCTGAATAGAGAGCAATGCTTTTTAGGCTAGTCACACTCACTACAATTCACATGCCCTACTTTGGCAAGGCTGCTGATGTCATTCACTTTGAAAAACACCTTTGGGAGAGGAGTAGACCGGTAATCACCATGGTGCATCCCATAACAGCGTAATGCTGTAGTGTGATATAGTAGTTTGGTAGGGGCTTTATTCCCAGACATGGCAAGTGTGGATATTTGTGTGTGTGTGTGTGTGTGTGTGTGTGTGTGTGTGTGTGTTTCTTTGTCTGTGTAGGGTACAATGCTTTTGAGGCCATTCACAGTCACTACAACCTCCATTGACCTACTTTGGTAAGCCTAATGATGTCATTCCCAGTGAAATACACCTTTGGGGAAGGAGTAGCCCAGTAATTTCCATGGTGCGTCCTATAACAGCGTAATGCTGTAGTGTGATATTGTACTTTGGTAGGGGTTCTTTTCCCATGCATGGCAATTGTGGATGTTTGTGTGTGTGTTTCTTTGTCGGTGTATGGAGCAATGCTTTTAGACTACTCACACTCACTACAATTCAAATGCCCTTTTTTGGCAAGCCTGCTGATGTCATTCACTGTGAAATACACCTTTGGGAAAGGAGTAGTGCAGTAATCTCCGTGGTGCATGCTATGACAGTGTAATGCTATAGTGTGATATAGTACTTTGGTAGGTGTTCTATTCCCACACATGGCAAGTATGGATGTCTGTGTGTGCGTTTCTTTGTCTGTGTAGGGTACAATGCTTTTGAGGCCATTCACAGTCACTACAACCTCCATTGACCTTCTTTGGCAAGCCTACTGATGTCATTCCCAGTGAATGCACCTTTGGAGAAGGAGTACTCCAGTAATCTCTGTAGTGAGTCCTATAACTGCATAATGCTGTAGTGTAATAAACTAGTTAGGTTGGAGTTAAAATCTCGGACATGATGTGTGTGTGTGTGTGTGTGTGTGTGTGTGTGTGTGTGTGTGTGTGTGTGTGTGTGTGTTTCTGATTCATATCCTGTATGGAGGTGGCTGTGAGTGCGTAACAACTGGACTCATTGTGAAGTGGGTTTTGCATATTTCTTATATGGTGGCCCTATCATATGTCACAATGTCCACCTTACAAGGAAAACAGATGTGAAATAGCCAAGAGGCTGGGGTGCCAATCCATACCCCTATATGTGACATCAAGGCCTGGTGAACAAAGTTAGCATCCCTTGTATTACCCAGAGATCACTCTCAACCCATGTCTCATACACAAACACACTTGCCTAGGCAACAACCACTATGTTGGTAGTACCCTGCATATTGCCCACAGATAGTAACCATGGTGTGATTGCAGTGGACTACAGATGGCATAGCACCCTGTCCATCAGTACAGTAAGCACTTACATGCAGACAGTGTGCCTTCACTATGTTCCTCACTGGACACCTGCAACACCTGTGGCGCAATCAAATGTGACCCACAAAGGACATAACATGCCTTAAACACATGCCCTGTATGGAGAGATGCCACTGACACCAGGGAATGCCTGTATCATGCTATCAATGTAGATGCAGTGTCACCATGCTGTTCATTACTTGTCCCACCACAGGAGGCCAGGACTGGCACATCTGATGATAGCAATCTGTGTACACAACACGGGCCAGACACCCTAGCTACAGTTCCACATGTCATTGTACATACATGTGGGATGTGTGCACATCCCAGACAGTGTCCATGTCATGGACTAAAGAACACATACATAGCAAGCATTGCACAGCAATGGCCACACACAATAGTTACCCAGGTGACTGGATGGTGAATACAATACCCACCTGCGTGGGCCAATCCAGACACTACACCCCTGAGCCACACTGCAGACCATTGTCATGTGGCCTGCTGCCAAGTATACCTTTCACCTAACCATGTATAGCCTTCTGGCACAGTCAACCACTACACACCCATAAAGCAATGCACACATGCATGTCAGTACTGGCACTCTGTGTGTGTGTGTGTGGTGTATGATGATTTTGACCACATTCACAGTCACTACAACTCCCTTTGGCACATTGAAGCATGCTGTCTGATGTCAGACACCTTCACATACCCTTTGACTATATAACCTCTGGATAACCCCTTTGGTGCATGTGATACCTGCACATTACTTTATTGTGGTGAACTAACTAGTTAGGAAGTGTATTCCTGACCCTACCAAGTGTGTCAATGTGTGTGAGTCCCTGAGAGAGTGTGGCTGTGTTGATGCTGACACCTGTTCATGTGGATAGGTACGTGCACTACACCTACTTTATCACTACCATATCACTGTTGCAGATGTCACTCACCATCACATATATGTTTGGACAACTCCTCAACATGTAAGATATCTGGTGCATGCAATAACTGCATAGACATGCAATAGTAATACATAGTCAGTCAGAGGTTTGAAACCCGGTACTGGTAGGTGTGTGATACAAACATGCTTAAGTTTTACACTCCCACCCCCTCCCTGACTTACTTTGTCTCTCTCTCTGTCTCTCTCTCTCACTCCCTCCCTGGGGGATGTGTAAAACTACATCTTCTTTGCTTAGGCAGCAGCTTGTGTTTTGTAAGTGATGCTCATGATCAGCTGATGGCCTCTGCAAGAATTGCAGCCCTCCTCTAGCTGATTGCATGTGGAACAGCTATGGTAACATTCCCATAGCCAATTGCATAGAAACACACTCCAATATCTAGGAAAATCATGTTGGTGTTGGGCCTTTTCATTCACTATGAGCAGGACCTAGATCTGGTGTTTGGCAGACAGCATCACAGATGGATTTGGGATTTACCTATATCAGCAAACACTGTGGAAACAGGCCAACACACAGGAGGGGGGTGTGCCTGACATTACTACAGAATGTTAGTGTTGCTATTCTGCATTTGGAGTAATGTCGGTTTAACAGGGTGTGTGTGGATATTGCTGGTATACATGTTTTAATACCTATCATGCCAGTGCTATGTTTTTGAGGAAACCCCCATCTGTAGGGTCATCAGCAGACTGGGCAGTGGGTGGAGCCTTTTGTTTGTTGTGTTACACACAGAATACCTACCTGAGAACTGCAGAAGCATAGTGTGAGGATTGCAGTCAGTACATGGCAACAACCATGAGAGTTACTCACTTCATATCCCTCATAGGACATATGTCACAACAAACCCTGGTATGACAGTAAATGCATGAGGTTATCACAGCAACATGCCAATATTGGGGCAGTGTTCATAGCTCCAGCCATAAGTCTGTCAACCTTTGTACATATGTGCTGCAGTAAGAGGTACATATGTCCTGTACCCCATTATTTATTAACATCATACCTGATAACAAGCTAGTCAGATATCAGACTGCTAGACATGTTATGTATAGTAGGGGCTTTTTCTGAGGACATAGCTTGGCCATTCTGTGGTTGTGTGTACAGTACTGGGGTCTGTGTACCTAGGGTGATTGTCGACAGTATGTGTATTGCACATACATACCTTGGGCTGTGCACAGACTGTGGTAGATGCCATTGTTGTCAGTCCTGTTCTATCTGATGTGACATGCTGCTCCAGTGAATGGTACCCTATTGGCTCACATGTCTGTAGAGCCAGACACAAACATGTCCCATACCACAGACAGCCATCGGACCACACAGTGCCATGACCCAGTGTATGTGGGGTCATTGTGTGTGTGGCACATATGAGGATGGTGTTTATCAGACAGTCCATATAGTGTCATATTAAGCATGTGTACCATATGTGACTGTGGCTGTGTTTACATTGGTTGTGGGTATGCACTTTCACACAGGTGTCTGTTACTCTGTGCAGTGATATGCGTGTAGAGCCCGCTGTAATTGTAGGTACATGTGTAGTCCCCCATACAAAATATAGTCCAGTGTTGTGGCAGTCTGCCTGTAGTTTGCACAGTGCTTTGTGACATGCCTAGCAGCCTAGTGTAATTACCCATTGTGCTGATATGTCCAGTTATTTGCAAGACATACTGCTGTCAGGCCACCATAACTGTTGTGTATTTCTGAAAAAGCAGTTGGAGTCTGTACAGATGTATGTCACTAACTACTGGGTAGTATGTGGCCATGTGACCCCTTCACCAGCAGGTATTATGTGTAAGGACAGACTCGCATGTGTGCATGCATAAACTGTGTGGGCATATGTAGTCCAGTATTTACGTGATATAACCATGTACATGGCTATTAATATCCACATTGGGATGTGTGGTCCACATGTCTTGCATGAAGGGGATATGTGTACACCTCTGGACTGACCATAGAGTGCCAGACTGTCTACATAAATTGGTCATATCTCTGCTGTAGTCCACAGGATCATTACTGCGCTAGCAGTGGTACTGTACTATGATGTCCTTAGGATGTCTGTCAGTAGCCAATGGTGCACATGTTAAAAAAAGATGTGACCTCCCACACACAAAATGTCTCTTACGACAACCCCTATTACAGTAGCAACAGTCTCAATACATACCTGCAATACATACCTGACATCCCCTTGCACTAAAAGGTTGGGACTATTCGGGCTGAGTTAGGACTCCACTCCATGTTCTGGACATATGGTGAACATATAAATATATATATATATTTATCCATATATCTACATAAATATATACACATATACATATCGACATGCATAGATGGATACATATATGTACACACACACATATATATATATATATATATATATATATATATATATATATAGATATATAAAAACACTCAAATATATACATATACACAGCAATATATATCTAAACATATACGGGTATAGATACATATGCACATATACTTATGGATACCTACATTTATAAAGACAGTAATAGGTATATCAGAATAGATATGTATGCACATATAGTTATAGATATCTACATATATATCTACATAAATAGGCATATCTGCACACATAGCATGTGCATACATATATAGCTATATATACATATATCTATATCTAGATATATATATATATATATATATATATATATATATATATATATATATATATATATATATATATATATATATATATATATATATATATACACACGCACACACACATATATATATATATGTGTGTGTGTGTGTGTGTGTGTGTGTGTGTGTGTGTGTGTGTGTGTGTGTGTATACAAAGAGATCTACACATGGCTATATATATGATACACTATACAGATGTTCGTATTAGGCAAAGCCCCTCACTGACTCTCTTCAAAAGAAATCTTGATGAGTGGATGGGAGATCATAAGTTTACCCCAGGGGTCACATCTGTGTCACTGCTAGACACAGTAAACTAATTCTATTATATAAAGGGACCTTCATTGTGTCACTACTAGACAGAGGCACAGTATTCTAAATTTATTCTGTACATTTTTGTACCATTTCATGGGGTGGCAAAAGCCACATCACTATGACTAGGCTTACAAATGCCCCAGGGCAGATAGCCTAGTACTATACTATGAAACTATGAAACTACTATGTGTATACAGACATATGTATGAATATACATGAGTATGTACATGTAGACATATATCAACATATGTATATGTATATATCCATATTCCTGTTATGTGTAAACATCACGGTTGTGTATACCTTCCCAGATGTATCTCACCGTATGTATCTGATATGTGTACATTATGATAAAACAACATATGTGATGCAACAATCATATTAATAAAAAGTACTACACAATTGTGGAAGTAAAGGCAATTGTTCAGTACTAATCAATATGTTTATTGACAGATATAGAGATATAGATATAATATAGAGACCAGATGGCTTAGTGGTTAAAGTCTTCATCTCCAATGCACAAGGTAGAAGGTTCGATCCTGACCTCCGACTAATGCCTGTTTGGAGTTTGCATGTTCTCTCTGTGTCTCCATGGGGTTTCTTCCATGTTCGAAAAAGATGCTGAGTGTTTCCATCTCAAACTCACCAATGAATGGAGCTGTGGGCAGCAGCACAGACTCTACATGGTGCCCAATGGGGGGAAGAGTTGTAAAAAAAAGACCAACCACTTTGGGCATCTATTGTGTTGCGCAGTATCCTCAAGATAGGAGAACACAGATCACAAACTGCGCGCCGTGGCAGGGTAAGCCACTCAGTGGTGTAAAATATGACTCTAGGTGATTCGGTCATGTTGACTGTTGCCAAAAAAATGGGCATGGGTAGTTACCGGTGATAAGTGGGTTGAGAACCCGGCCTACTCACTGACCCATGCCAGGGACCCATGCTAACAGTGGGAGGGGTATATGTGCCCGTATTGGCCAGTGTGTGCCCGCCATAAAAAGCCCAGCAGCCCTGGGTCAATAGGCTACTAGCTGGCTGGTGTCTAGTTGCCCAGCCTGGGTTACCTGGGATAGCTCTGTTGAGTGAAAGCTGGACATAAAACAAACCAACCTGCCAAACATGAACTAAGAATTGCTATGCTTAATGTAGGTTCACTGACAGGACGCAGCTTAGAAGTGGATGACATGATGATATGGAGGAGGCTGGACAACCTATGTATCCAAGAGATGAGATGGAAGGGCAGTGCAAGAAAGCCACTTGGCTTGGGATCCAGACTCTACTACTCAGGTGGTGGACAGGCTAGAATTGGTGTAGGAATTGTGGTGAGACAGAGGCTTCAGAAGTCAGTGAGGGATATCATCAGAATTAATGACAGACTCATGGCATTCAGACTACAGTGTAATGATAGGACAGTATTCATAATCTCAGCCTATGCCCCACAGCTGGGTTGTGATAGTGAGGAAAAGAGTGCATTCAGACAGCAGTTGTAGGACCTACTAGATAAAGCAGGACAACATGAATTGGTGTTGATAATGGGTGACTTAAATGCACATATCGGGACAGACTGAACAGGATATGAGGACTGCCTGGGTCCACATGGGTGGAGCAATAGGAATAAAGAAGGAGAAGCCATTCTAGACTTCTGTCTGGCAAATGACTTGATAGTAGCCAACACATGGTTCAGAAAGAGAGATAGTCACAAGATCACATACAAGAGTAGCCAACATGCAACTCAGGTAGACTTCCTCCTAGTAAGGAAAAGGCACTGGGGTAGAATCCATGATTGCAAAGTCATCCCCAGTGAAACAGTCGGTTCACAGCATAAACCAGTAGTTGCCACAATCAGCTGCAAGCAGTGATCAGAGAAGGCTCTAAGGTCAACAGAGACCAGGCTGAAGACCTGGAAGTTGACTCGAGAGAAAATACAGCAGTTCAAGGAATTACTCAGGGCTCTAGCACCCCAAGAAGAGGAGGAAATAGGTGAAGTTGAAGAAGAGTGGCAGCACCTAAAAACAGCATGTGTTAGGACTACAGAAAATATATGTGGCCGAGCCATGTATGGAAATAAGGTACATAAAGAAAGCTGGTGGTGGAATGCAAAAGTGCAGGAAGTAATCAAAAGAAAGGAGTGCAGGAAGAAGTGGGAGATTGAAAAGACTGACCAAGCTAGAAAGAACTACTGGTTGGCTAACAAAGAAACTAAGAAAGAAGTTGCAATAGCAAAGAATAGGGCATCAGAGGCACTCTATCAGCTTCTGGAAAGTGACTCAGTAAGGGGCACAAAGAAACTATACCAGGTTGCAAGGCAAAGACAGAAAGATAAAGAAGATAGTCAGACACCCTTATAGGTTCATAGGTTCATAGGTTCATACTAGGCTATCTGCCCAAGGGCATTTATAAGCCTAGCCCATAGTTATGTGGCTTTCGCCACCCCTTTAGTTTGAATAAAAACTATGCCTATCATTTTTCTGTGCCTCTGTCAAGCAGTGACACTGAAGTAATCCCTGGGGTATATCTGCGATCTCCCATCCATTGGTCAAGATTCCTCTTGAACAAGGCCAGCGAGGTGCTCTGCCTCACATGTACCGGGATTTTGTTCCACAGCATAGGGAGTCTCTGGGTGATGAATCTGTCCCTCCAGCACGTTCTATTTATAACCGTGTCAAGGTTTAAGTCTCCGCCTTGTGGTTCTGAGGGATCTAGATTTTTGAGGTGAAGCATATTCATCAAATCTGGGTTTGACATGGCCTTATATGTCAGGCACAGGTCACCTCTGAGCAAGCGGTATGAGACTGAATAAAGCTGGAGTTCTTTCAGTCGGGCAGCATAAGATATATTTTTGAGACCCTTTATCCTTTTGGTGAGGAACTTTTGGGGCCTTTCAAGCTGCATCAGGTGTCTGGTCAGATACATTCCGAACGGGCATTGTACTCAATCATAGGTCTAATGAGTGATGAGTACAGGGGACGATGACCTCCCTTGATCTAGATGTGAATCCCTTCATGATCAGGTGGGCGATATAGAAGGTTTTCCTAACTACTTTAGCAACATGAGTGTCAAACGAAAGACTACTGTCAACTTGGGTCCCCAGATCCCTGATGACTTTTCTGTGCTCAGTGGATTGTCACCTATATGGTAGCTAGGGGTAACCTTGTTTTCCCGAAGGGTATGACTATGCATTTTTTGGCGTTTAACTTCAGGCCATGGCTCTGGCACCAGTTATCCGTTTCTGTGAGGCCCTTCTGGAGGATATCTGTGTCAGATGTGTTTTTGACTATGGCCCCCAGTTTGCAGTCACCTGCAACCTTTGTCAGCCATAACCCTCCTGTGTTTGCTTGTACTTCAGAAAAGTAGATGCCGAACAAGAGTGGACCCAGGACTGAGCCCTGTGGGACACCACTTGTGACAGGCTTTGAGTCTGACATGGCTCCAGCAACTCTGACCCTGTGGGTTCTGTCGCAGCCAGTTTGCAACCCATCTTGTGATGTATGGGTTTACATTCAAGCTGATGAGTTTTTCGATGATACCTGAGTGGGGTATTGTGTCAAGGCCTTTGCCAGGTCGAGGTAGGCTGTATGGACTGCCTTCCTCATCAATGGCCTTGGTGACTGTCTCAAAAAGTCAACCAAGTTTAAGAGGCAGGATCTGCCTTTGACAAAGCCAAACTGGGTTGGATCCAAAGTCTGCAAGTTCCCTATGTCTTTATTTATGAGTTCCATTATGATCCTCTCCATGGCTTTGCAGATAAGGCTTGTCAAGCTAATGGGGCGGTAATTTCCAGGGTCTGTGGAGGCACCGCCCTTATGAAGTGGGACCACAGTGCGCCACTCCTTGGGTACGTATCCTGAGGTGAGGCTAAGATTAAACAGCTGTCCTAACTGTGGGTTTAATTCCTCGTTGAGTTCATGAAGCACACAGCCGGGGACACTTCATAAGGGATTCCAGCAACAACCTGCCTACCAGCCCACAGGACATCAAAGGCAGATGGAAGGAGTATTTCCAGCAGCTTCTGAATGAAAAAAACCCACAGAAGTGGTACTGCCCCAGAAACAGCCTACAATGAGAGCAGAAAAGGAGCCCAGCTTAGAAGAAGTAAGAGCAGCACTAAGGAAAATGAAGTCAGCGAAAGCAGCAGGCTCAGATGAGGTCACAGCAGATATGATAAAGATGCTGGGTGAGCTAGGGGAGAAATGGCTCCTGAGGGTATTAATTGCAGTGTGGAGAGAAAGGCGTATTCCAGATGACTAGAGAATAAGCATACTCATGCCAGTGTACAAGAACAAAAGGGACATTCACAACTGTGGACAGTACAGAGGCATCAAACTCCTACCACATTGCATGAAAGTTCTGGAGAGGGTGATTGATAAACGGATACGCAGAATAGTAGAATGTAAGATGGGAGATGAACAGTTCAGATTCAGATCAGGATGCAGCACAATTGACCCGATGTTTACATTGAGACAGATACTTGAGAAGAAACTATAGAAGAGGAGAGAGTCAAACTGGGCTTTCCTAGACTTGGAGAAAGCATATGACAAGGTCCCAAGAAAGCTGATCTGGGCAGTACTGCAGTGGTTTAAAGTCCCAGAAACATTGGTACAATTAGTACAGGCTATGTACAAGGACCCAGTGACTCATGTACGAACAGTGTTTGGCCTCACTGAGGGGTTCCCAGTGGGAGTGGGTGTACACCAGGGTTCAGCTCTGAGCCCACTGCTGTTCATACTGGTAATGGACTACATCAGCAAACAGGTTGGAGTGGTCAGAGCAACAAAGCTGCTGTATGCAGACGATGTGGCAGTACAGGCAGGCTCTGATTTAGAACTTCAGCAAAGGATAGGAGAATGGAATGCAATTCTGAAGGCACATGGGATGAAACTAAGCACAGATAAGACAGTGGTAATGGCAACAGGTTGGGGAAATCAGAAGAAGCTGAGAATAGAGATAGATGGGAAGATAGTGGAAAAGGTAAACAGCTTCAAGTATCTGGGAGGGGTGGTTGAGGAGAAGGGTAGTCTGAATGAAGAGGTCAAAGCTAGAATCAGAGGGGCTGCAGCCAACTGGCATAGAGTATCAGGTGTAGTATATGACAGAAGAATGCCAAAGAAGCTGAAAAGTAAGATGTACAAGACAGTGGTGCGACCAGTACTACTGTATGGTACATAAACCTGGGCAGTAAAGGCAGAACAGTTGAAGAAGCTAGATGTGATGTAAATTAAGTTCCTGAGAAAGGTGGTAGGATGCACACTGTGGGACAGGCGAAGAAATGAGGACATAAGAGCAGAAGCCAAAGTAGCTCCAATTGCAGAAAATATCAAAGAAAACAGATTACAATGGTATGGGCACATGTGTAGAAAAGCAGAAGACAATCTGGTGAGGGAGATTTGGGACAGATAGGAAGAAGGTAAGAGGAAGCGAGGGTGTCCAGTAAAGAGGTGGATGGATTGTGTGAAAGAAGATCTGCGACAGTCAGGCATGAGTGTTGAAGAAGGCAGGAGAGTGGCACTGAATCGAGAGAGTTGGCGACAGTTAATACAATACCCCGACCCCATGTAAATGGGGAAAAGGGGATGATGATGATGATGATGATGTTTATTGACACTTATATTGGAAAACAAACAGCTGTTTTCACAGTGGTCATGGCATAGTGGGTAAGTGCTGTGACTATAGTGTACAGGGTCTTGGGTTCAAGTCCTGCAAGGGCTGTTCATTTTTTTGCTGTGCGGAAAAAGAGCTGTCAGATACAGAGTGGTTAAGGCAAGTTTGAGCAACTTTAAGTGCATTTGCATGGTTTACCACAAAGCTAAGAGGTGCTAAGCTAAGGGTAAATGTACAGGTGCTTACACAGTGTAGGCTTCACTTACCAGTGTACAAATCAGCTTAGCTGTTATATTGGAGCAATGTTGATACCTGATAAGCATGGCTTAGCCCTGGTAACTAGTTCTCACCACCCAGTCTGATAACATAGTGGGGTAATGACATCTGTAATACGTGTATGTAATGCCATGTGCAATAGTGCTGTCATTACAGTAGCAAGGTGTGTGAGTGTCATGTCTGGGACACACAAGAATATGAGGCATGTACAACACTGTTATTCATGTGAATGTGTTAAATACAGGGGTAGTAGCCCAGGGTATATGCTGTCACACTGGCATGTAGTGTATCATGACAGTACTACTGTTGACAGTGTTTCCCAGGCAAGAGTAGAGTGCTAAATGTAGTACTGACAACAGGCACACCTGCATGCATAGCTGGACTCTGAAGTCTCCCTGTTGTGCCCCTAGTATGTGAGCTGTGTCACAGTATATATCCCCTACTGGATAATGATCTGACATGTGGAATGTAACTGTAGACTACTGTCTGTACAGCACAAGTTAGTGACAGCTTCCAACATGTAGTTATGACATACATATTGTTGTCAAATGTCTATTTGTCAACACATTCATCCTACTGCATAGCTACTTGCCTAGCTGATGACTGTCAGTCCCTGTACAGATGTGCAGATGTCAGGTATCCAGCTGGGATATGTACAGGCCACCTATGCTTGATTGACAATGACATGTCTGCCCAGCTGTGTAAGAACTGGCAGAAATAGGAGACAACACCATGTATGCACCACATGCCATGGGTACCTCCACTACACTACCACAGTCAACAGAACATGCTTTGGTACAGGTCTCCATCACAGACACTAACTATGTGTTGTAATACATGTTGCGTACATGTCAATTTGATCACCACAGTGGCCATGTGCAGGCGACACCCAGAGGAATGGCTGATGCATGTCACTCTCACCCCAAGGGTCACCACACTGGTGTCTGCCAATGGATTGCCTGCTGCCCAATGGCAGGAGGCAGGATACCACTGTACACACATCCCCTACACAACCCATCTCTCCATGGACAATAGCTAGGTACACAGCTATGACCACCTGCAATGATGCACCCCTGTACTGACACATGTGGATGTGTGCAGTACTGAGGATAGCAGTGTCTGTGTGCTAGTACACTTCTACTTGGAAATTCCATTAGTGCCTTCACAACCACAACAACACCCATTGCCATAGTCAGTTGTGGCTGCTGCTGTATGGGACATTACATATACCCTGTTATGCTCCTCTCCCTACCTGCTACAAGAGCCTTGCAGTACTAGCACAATAGTGTTGTACAAATGAGTTGATAGGCATGGGATACCCATTGAGTTCTGGCAAGAGTTTGTGTATGTGCGCATGTCCGTATATCTGTAGGGTACATCATTCTGAGGCCACATACTCCTATTACAATACCCATTGCCACACAATAGTACAGACAGTGTTGTTGCTGACCATATGTGAGGCATGACAATGCAACACCCTACTATGCCTGTGGCATGTGCATTAGATGCATATCCCTGTAGTACCACTGTTGGGATATACATTGGGTTGTATCACAGTCATGGGCAATGTGTGATGGTGAGTATGTCAGAATGTCATCATGGGTTTCAGGGAGTATAATATCCACTGGGGGATGTGGGTGCTGTGTACACTGTCATTACAACAAGGTACACCTGGTATATGCCCCATGTACCACTTTATGGTGACCACTGTCACCATCAGCCATACAGGTAACTGATACCAAAATAATACAACTCAGTTATGCATGTGCTGTGTGCAGCCTACCTGTAACACATTGGACACATGGTCAAGTTAGTTAGCAGCAATAAGGCCAGTTCTCATGGACGTGTGTCTGCCTGTTATGTGTCTGTTAATGTGTATATGATGGTATGTCACGCTATGTATTGTCCATATACAACCATTACATCCCCCATTAGCATACTGTACATGTCTGGGGATGTTCTGCATGTAACATATAAACTGGAACACACCTCACCCTAAACGCTATGTTGTGTGTGCAATGAAAGCTACACACTTCAGTAGCACTACATACCTAGGTATGGGATCTAGTCCCAGTGTTGCCAAGTAAGAGTGTATGTGTATGTGGATGGGTCTACATCAGGTCCTAGCGGGTCACCTGTCCATGTGGCACAGGCAATAGCTGTTATACAAACCTGTGACATGTGTTCAACTGCAGCCCAGATATGTCACAGCCATGGTGTCACCACAGAGCCATACCCCTTGTGGAATATGACTGCAGACCATCCTCCTGCTGACACATGTACACCTACAACACAAATGGATAACATTGTGGTGACCACAATCAACTAGTGTTACAAACAACTATAATGCATCATTGCTGGATGGCTACACTACCTCACATGTGTGCATTAAACTTTACTCCTGACAACATGTTACACTGCAGTACTTTGGTATACTGTAGTACAGTCACTGCATGCATCAGAACCATATTAGCCTGTCCCTGCATCGATGTTATAGATGACAGGGATGTGGCACAGGTATCATCATATGCACAGGGTATGTTGTTGGTTTGCCAGAGGCTGAGGGTGGGCCAAACATTTGACGCCATGTGTGAGGATGAGGGGTGTAATGAGGTGAATTGGCCGCAGTGATGTGGTATGTGTAGGTTTGGGATTGCCCTAGGTGTGTTCATATAGTGTGTGGGCATGCATGCACACAGTTCTGGCATGTGGCTGCCCTACACAGGTGTTTATGGACAGCTGCAGACCATACCTGGCAGGGTGTGCAGTTCACTGCCTCTGGCCACGGGCACATGGACTGCGCCTCCCAGGGGTTCCATGGGCAAGTCCAGGTACAGACCTCAATGTGCTACTCTCCCTGATGATGACAGATGTCTGCTAGACCGAGGTCCCTCCTGGGACTGGCCAGGACCATGGGCTCATGGCCTACTGTGGTGTGGTGTAGACAGCACCTCCCCACAGTGCTAGGGCTGGTACTGCCACTACAGGAGTGCCTTGGTGTTCTAGCACATCCACGTTTACTGCCAGCTGTTGGTGTTGCTGGCCCACGTCCATGCGGCCATTGCCACACTCCCTCCACATGTTCAAGCATGGACAAATCACAGTCGATGAGGCCCATCATCTCACCAAACCATATATCCATGAGCTCGGTATAAGCATGGATTGCACCAAACAGTTCATGGAAGTTGTCACTTGCAGATGTTTGAGAAGCCCTCTGCAGCCTCAGGCCCTGTCTGGTGTAATGTTCCATATGTGCGTGCACCAGCATGACAGCCTGAAACATGCGCATGGTGGTATCAGTTGTGGCACATCTGCCAGGGGCATGATGACCAGCGGCCCTACCATGTTCATCCTGGGACATCTGCCTATGTGGTGCCCTGCTGGACATCTGGCTATGCCTGTTGTGACCAGACACAGTAGGGATGGTTACCACACTCTCCTGTGCACTGCCACCAACTGCCAGCTGCCACTCCACTATGCTAGCTGGTGATGGGTTATGTATAGGCACTGAAACTGTATGCGGGGTTGGGGTGGCTAAAAGGGGGATGTCAAATAATGGCACTGTTTCAGCCCCTGACAAACCCACCTGTGCTTCAACAGTACTATCATCATCTTCAGTGTCTGTATGGACACCAACATCAGACTGCATGCAGGAGGGACCCTGACCCACCTCGCTACCTGTGGGGGAAAACAAGAAACACACATTAAGACCTGTACAGCGTTACATAAAAGTACACACACACACACACACACACACACACACACACACACACACACACACACACACACACACACACACACACCACCACCACCTTAATACCCACCTGTCTGTGACTTTACAGACAGTCCCACATTTATTTCCATGCGTTCTCCATCCTGCATCAGACTTGTTAACATACACTCATTAATACCACTCATTAATGTACTATTCCTCTAAATGTCTAGACAATTGATCACCACACAAGACCTATCACTCCATTACTTCCCTGACCTGAGGGAAGTGGTTTTACATGGCCTCACTGCTGTCGATCAGTGTTCACTCTGTGTATGTCTGGACATCATGAGCATAGCCCCTATATGTGAGGGGCTACTATGTTCACTCCATAATTTCATGCACTGGAGTGTCATGTGTAAGTATTGCTCAGTACATGCCAGATATGCTGCTCAATCAACCTATCATGTGACAACTGTAATATATGGATACACTCCCTGGTGTTGTCTAGTAATTCCCCAATGCATCTGTAGTGCTGCATATGTGGGTTGTCAGACACCTCTCTGCTGAATGCGATATTAAGGGTATACCTAGTGTCCACCTTCCCTCCCAATGCATGTTCCATGCTACAGACCTTATTATACTATCAGCTGTCCTGTGATTGCATACAAGACAAGTATTCCTGGTGTGTCATGTGTCAGTCCATGTCCATGTACTGCACGATCCCAAAGGGAAGTACTGCTCTATGAACAACCCACAATCACACATGTGCATACATGGACACACACACAAACACACACACATGCACACATGCACACATGTATCCTACATGCATCAACCTCCCTCCACTTCACCAGTGACCCTACAGGCAAAATAATCACCCACTCACACACACACACACACACACACACACACACACACACACACACACACACACACACACACACACACACACACACACACACACACACACACACACACACACACACACACACACACACACACACACAGGTGAGGTTGCACAAAGATAGTACACACAGTCCTCCTATTACCCATCTGTCTACATGCTTAACATATGGTACACAACAGCATGCAGTGCACCTATAGTCAATCCATGCTAGCAACAGTCTACATGTGTGTGATGCATGTGCTGTGTTAGTCGGTGATGCCGCTTCCCCTGGATACCACTGCACCCATGTAAACAGTATTGCTGTGGACCCGTTCTGCATCCTGCCATGTACTGTGCATCAAACCTCACAGGTGTACAAGCCATTGCTGAATGTGTAGTACTGTGTCAGTTATGTCAGCTCTAATGCTCACAGCCCCTATGTTTTTCAGCAACACATACCTGGGATGATATGTGAACAGATGTAATTTGTGAATGCCTGATGTCTGGCTTACAGATCTCAACATCAGCGGACCATGTATGACCAATCCAATACTATTACACTGACAACCATGAGACCATATCATGGCTATGGGGAGTGTACACACCCTTATTGATATGACTCATTCTTCCTTGATCTGCCATGGGACCACATCACCACATATATTAACAGTACAAGAGCCCGATATGTGACATATGTCCTGTACATTCACATGCAGTGTCTATGGAATGTGTTAGTTGTGCAGATGCTGACCACAATCCATACACTTCATGTGTGCATATGTGTGCACACCCTTATCATGACAGTTTGTTGCACCTATTATTATGTGTACTACAGCAGTCACTAATCCTGGCAGGGGTATATTAGCATGAGCCATCTGCATTTGCCAGTGTATGTTCAGTCTGCCCTACACATGTCCCTCAAATCTGCATGATTGCAAGGTCTACTCATGTGCACATCCCTTGGTGTTCACACAATGCCGTCACTATTGCTATGGGGGTAGGATTACGTCTGCCTCAGTTCCTGAACATGACTGCATGCATATACAGCCATTCTTAGCATCCTTAGGATCCCTGCTGCAGTGCAGTGGTGTGTCATGCTGATATCTCCTCCCCACCTTTAGCCTTTTTACAGATGCTTCATAAGTAAGGCCTACACATGTGTGTCAGTTTGCAGTGTCCCATACACTGAACACCACGTGTTACTGCCTAGTCCCAGCTAATAATGTGGAGCACAGTAATATGTTATGCCATAGTGTAAATCTGTAACAGTTGGCATTGTACTACTGGTACATACATTGTTGTTGCACTGTATATGGGTGATGTTTCACACATGTCCCTACTGTAGGCCATGTCTCCTACCATTATGTTAATCCCCATGGACACATTCTGCAATGACAGGATGCTAGTTATCTTTCAGGTGTCTGACATACCCTTCCAATACCCCATCATGGCCGCCACAGTGATGCTGTGTATTTAACAGCAACAATACTCGTACATGTATAGCATGCATTCTGGGTAGCTGTGCTAGATGTGTGCATGGAATATACCATAACCATTACATGCCTGGTGTATTAGCAAGCATCAACATAAACAATACTCACCAGCTACAGGCTGCTGCCTTGGTGATATACCGGAGGATCCTACATAAGAGGGTGAGAGATGCAATGTCAGTGGGAACACCTGTGACATTGCTACAGGGTGGGTGCAGCATTACAGTACATCAACAGTACAAGTCCACAATACAACCAAGTATGCACATCTGTTTATTACTACTATGCAGCAACAAACTATATATATATGACATGTCAAACATGCATGATCTACCCATTCAGATGCAGATACATATGCAACAGTGGTCTACTGATGTGCCCTGTGGCCTTACCTGCACACTCCTCAGCTGGTGTGTGGGTAGCACCCACCTCCACATTGGTGTCCAGCAGTTGTTTGCTGTGTGGACAGGCAGGTGCCACAAGGCTGGTGAGGAGCTCCTCAACACTTGTCAGGGGGATGGATGGCATGCCCCCCCATTGTAAGATGATACCCCTGGACTGCAGCAGCATGCTGATGGACATTGTGAAGCAGGTCAGAACAATGATGCTGGACCTGATCATAACTGTGTTTGTGCAGTCTGACATCATTGACCCTGTGGACTAGGTCATTCCACAGGGCAGTCCACTCCTGCTACTCATGGGCAGCCCAGCCAAACAGGACAGGGTAGTGCTAGATTAGATAGTTTAGCACTATTTCATTTTCAGCAGCTGAGTAAGCAGGGAGCCATCCATGTGACACCTTGTGTGAAAAACATAAAAATGGAAACAGGTCTGAACAACTCATACAGCAAGGTTACCACAGTTCTTAATACACATCTCTGTCACCCCCCACCATATCAGCAACAACAAACTGTACACACAACTCAATAGGTATGACTACAGCTTACCTACCAGTGGGACAGATATTGTATTGCACCACACTTTGGCTATGTGTTTGTAGCCATGTTCCCTGTGTGGACACTATCATTACTGGCTTGTTATGGACTATTCACCTGCATGCCATTGTCAGGGACACTATGGTTCCATATATGCCGGTGGCATGCTTGCTATGTGATTGATGCACATCTGACATTCTGTGTTATTGGGGATATTGATGCATGTTGTTGGACATGTTCTGGGATTGTGTAGACTATTACTACCCACATATGTTCTATAACAGTGACACAATAGCATGTTTAGGGCATATTTGCCAGCAGAACCACCTCTCCGAAATCATCTGCCGATATTACCAAGCCACATCACATATGGGACCCACCCTGGGGCCCCCTCATGTACTGGTCCAGCACTACCTTCAGGTGTAACCACCTCAGGGGATGTTGCCCCCCCCAGGGGCACACACAGACATGATCATGTCCCCTGAGGTCAGGTCCAGGGTCTGTTCCATAGCGAGCCCCACAGACACATGTGGGATGTGCTACATCACCTCGAGGCACCCAGTACACATTCACAGGGTCCACAGGCTCCTCCTGCTCAGCCTCCAGGCCAGGCACCTTCTGGACATAGACTGCTGTTGTGAGTAGCAGTGGGTGGGAGGATTGTTCCCATTGTGTTCATATTGGGGCCCATGGGGCTTCCACATCACAGACCACACACACCATCCAGGGTGTTTAACCACCACGTGTCATATACCACCCCTGTAGGCTGCATTCTATATCTACCAACCTGGACAACCTCCACAACTATACCTGCCACACTTCCCCATATTCCCATTCCCTACTTCACAAACAAGGGCAATGTGATCCCAACAAGGGGTTCATATGTGACATACCTGTCCATGTTGCACACACTGTCAGCTGTATATATCTGCGTGTATTGCTATGTGTGATGTTCCCTCACACATAGCATACAGTTCCATAGTGGTAATATAGGGGACATATATTTACATACATATATGTGTGTGTGTGTGTGTGTGTGTGTGTGTGTGTGTGTGTGTGTGTGTGTGTGTGTGTGTGTGTGTGTGTGTGTGTGTGTATATATGTAATATATGTAGACATGTACATATAGATATATATATCTATATATATATATATATATATATATATGTGTGTAGAAATATATGATGTATATATGTGTTTATATATATGTCTATATATGGGTATCTGTATATCTGTGGACATATATATATATATATATATATATATATATATATATATATATATATATATATATATATCTGTATACATACATATATGTACACATATACATACCTATATATGTACACATATACATACCTATATATGTGGCACATTCAGACATCAGGTCCACAGTCTCAAAATTCCTTCCTGCACAGCTGCAATGTTATGCCTTGCTACAACACAGACAGGTGTCACATAGGGACACAGCCTAACATTAGTGGGGTATATGTAGGGCCAGATTGCAGGTAACCCTATTAAACACCTATGGCATTCCAGCATGCTACAATACAGATTAACTTGAGTGTCCTACAAGTGGTGGGCTGTGAAACCTATGTGTCCATCATTATGGCATTACTTCCACCACCAGCTAATGGCCACAGTAATATACATCCCTTCCATTACACACCACACACTATATTGGCATACATCTTGTCAGTCAGTGCTGCTCTACACAGTTGACGGGTATGGCACACTACCCACAGGGACAGACTCTAATGTCCATAGCAGTTGTTCAGCTGAAGATCATTACAACAGCAACACCCATTGGCACATGTATATCATTCAACATCATCTACTCCAGGATTATGGACCAGGAACTACAGTCAATTACATGCATATATTCTTCACATACCTGTTGTAGGATGAGGTCTATTGTGGATAGTATACTTGTAGGAGGTAGTTTTATTTCACTCCTTCTCCTGCTTCCTTTGTTGTATTTTCTGTTGTTGCAGTTCAGGAGCTGTTGTATGTTTACAGTTATTTTTCTCTTTTACTTTATTTCTCTGCATCTCTGCATCTCTCTCTCTCTCTCTCTCCAGTAAATGGATTGAGCTGCCTGAAATAGATTGCAGCATGGCTTTTGTGGGTGATGCACATGATCAGGTGATGGCCTCTACACCAATCAGTGTCCTCCACTTGCTACCTGCATTCAGCCAGCTGTTTAGTACTTCCAATTACCACTGCCATGGCAACCCACTACTATAAATTCCTACATCATATGGGCGTGGTCCCTTTACCTTTCTTGTGTGGTGGACATCCTTCCTGTGTGTGTGCAGCAGTGTTTCAGAGAGCAGGTAGCAATACCTCTTACAAGAAGACTTGCACACTCAGGCCAGCTACTTATTTGTATGAGGTTCCAGAACTACAAACAGAGAGTGTGAGTACTGTTGTTGAATGCATTGTATGGCACCAGTGTTACAGGGTCTGTGTGTACATACTAGTTTAACACGGACTGCAGTCTGTCTGCATAGCTCTCAACTGTGTGCCTATCCACTTGATGGCCAGAGGTGTGCATGTTATGTTTTGCCTGTCCTCTACACAGGTCTTGTGTCAGATATATCACTGGCTGTGTGTGTGTGTTGAGTACTATCAGTGCATGGCTACATCCATTTTTGCTTCTGACTTCATATTCCTGACTAAGAGTATGTTGTAGACTATCCTGTAACACCAGTGACTTGCTTAGTGTATGACAACATTATTTCACATATGGGCACGTGCTCCAGCCTTTGCCCTCCACCTGCATACCAGGCTTTGTCCATATGACATGCTGTCAGGGTTTGTTATGTAGTGGCCTGTGAGTATGTCATGCTGCCATTCCTGCCATCATTCCATTGCTGTTGTGGCCCCTACACAAATGGTGTGGTTGGGTCCATATATGTGTGGGCTTCATCTGCACAATACATGTGTGCCCTTATGCAGTCCAGAGGCCAGTGTATGTAACAGTGGTATATGGCCGTGCATGTCAGTCTATGGGGGGGTGCACAATAACAAACCTAGGCTGTTACAACATGTGAGGGTATCAGGGATAAGCTGCCTTAAGGTATCTGGATGTACATTACCATAAAATTCACCTTGCGTAGATGCAGGCCTACTGCATCCTGCCATACAGACTATTCTGTTTGTCATTGTGATTGTGATGGTTTCTGTTATGCCTTGTTACGTAATAGATATATCCCATTGTGTCAACTGAGGTATTTGCCCCCTAGGGATTGTGTACAGAGAGTAGATAGAGGCTGCTGGACTATACATATGCATTACTTACTGTTGATTGATTGTTATCCTGTGGCCCAGTCTGTCTTTACTGTTGTACTACTTGAAGGCCTCGGCATGGACAGCAACATATGTAATCCTTTCCAGAATACTGTATTAATTTATCTGTTTGACAGTTGCATTAGTCTGTTTATATGTATTTCAGAGTCTAAACAGCTATATGACATGGCATATACAACTGTAAAAGCACACAAATAAAGCTTTTTCACGTATGCAAACCTGTGTGTGGTGTTATATCCTTTGACTTCTCTGTGGGTATATGTTGCAGGCAACAATTGTCATTTGCATTGGTGGCTCAGACAGTGTCCAGCTGGTAAAGAGGCACCTGTAAGAATAGAGGCTGTTCCATAATGAGTACACCCTCTACATATGTATCTTCCTATACACATCTGTGTGTGTGTGTATGTGTAGTTACACATATATATATATATATATATATATATATATATATATGTGTGTGAGTGTGTGTGTGTATATATATATATATATATATATATATATATATATATATATATATATATATATATATATATATATATACATACACATATATATATATAAATATATATATATATATATATATATACACATATATATACATGCATGTATGTGTCTGTGTATGTGTATCTTAGGAACATTGATTGCTTCCACATTGTACATTCCCTATGGTAGCTAGACAGTACTGCATGATATGTTACCAATACCAGCCTGACATCATACAGGTAGGATGGAGTACTGTTAACATCTTGTGCCCATGTTGTATCAGGTCCTGGGTATGGGATATATATACATACATATATATCTATAGATGTATGTATATATATATATATATATATATATATATACATATATAGATATGTATATATCTATTTAGATATAAATATACACGCACACACACACACACACACACACACACACACACACACACACACACACACACACACACACACACACACACAAGCAAACACACACATTCACATACATCTACATATTTAAATATATTTCCTGTACTGTTGAATGACTGTGCTGGATGATATGTTTATGAAAACATCAGGGCTATGTATATCTGACAGGGCTTAGTGATAAATCACTTTGGGTATGGTGTGAAGGGTCCTGGGTTCAAGACTAGGAGAGGCTGTTTATTTTGTTGCTGGGCAGAACAAGGGCCATTGGATACAGAGTGATTAAGGCACTTTTAAGCAGTTGTAAGTGGGTTTGCGTGGATTTTTTGTGGAGGTAAGCACTGCTAACTTCCATTTACAGTTTCTTATACTGATTTAGCTTTTAAATTGCTTAACCTGTGTAGGCATTGCTTACCCCCACACAAACAAACTTAAACCCGTTTACTGCTACTTAAAAGTGCATACTCCTGCTTACTCCCGTGCTAATTTCTTTAAAAGAAAAGAAAAAAGGGTTGATAGGAAAGTGGTGAAAAAGGGGCACAAAGAGGGAAAGACAGTAGGGAAAATAGCTAGGGATGTGCAGCAAGGGTGTAGGGAGGGTCCATAGCTGCCCATTATTTCTGCAGTAAGAGCTGTGCATATACACTGAATTTGGAGGTAGATTTGGACATTCAAACCCCTGAAAGAGGGGTGAGGACAATAATAATATGCTGTGATGCCAATTAGACCAGATCACATGTGTCCAGTGGACATGTGTGTGAAATGGACAGCTATGTATGGGGCGAGATTTGTTTTTTGGGAACAGATTGCCCCCCTTTTTTTTCAGGTGGGAGTGGGCTGTTGGGGAGGGATAGTAGGTATATTTAGGGAGGTAGGTTGGGTAAGTTAACAGACAGGACACACAAGATGCATACAGGGGTTGTATATGACACATGTTGGGGTAAACACTTTGATGGGGAAGGGTGTTGGGAAATCGGAAGCCCATGAGCCCCCTAGTGGAAACAGAGGGACTGAGGTCCCCACTCATGGGCAGTCACCACTGCATCTTCAGAGCCCCAAAGGTGGCTGTGCTGGGGGCTGAGTCGGAGAGCCAGGCTGACCCTGTAGTCACGACATGTAGCCCTCAAGCTGGCATAGCAGATCTCCAAATGGCTGGTTGAGCTCGCTACTCACCACGACTAGGATCTGGTGATGGGTGACAGATTCCTGTCCGCGCCCGCTCCCATGGGGGAGGAGCCCAATCCCCTGAGGTGGTTCCACCTGAAGGTGGTGCAGGACCAACAGACGAGGAGGTCCCGGGTTGGACCCAGACATGCTGGTGCCCGGTGCCACAGCCAGCTGAGGTGGGACAGGTGGGTCGCTGGGACCCACATTCCCATGCATGCTATCGGGTTTATGTTTTATCAACATATTTGGGTTAATAATAGTCAAAGGTATAACAACATGCATAGATATTCCCATTAACCCAGACATTAGATATGGAACAGTTGCATAGCAAACAGAACACATGCATATATGGGACCACAGTGATAATTACAACAGCATGCAGGTACATTGATGGCACCATACCACCAATGTTGGAGTATTTTAACATAGCATATGCATAGAAACAGATTTAAATAATTATCAAATAGGACATATGTCCCAACATTACAGTGAAGTCATCACATACCAATTGAGTTGGGTATTTAGTTTATTGTTGCAGATATGGTGGGGGGAGAGAAAGCTGTCAATTAGCAACTAGTATATTCCAGTAATTCACATTACTTTCCTAGTCAGTATTGTTGTCTGTACCTTACAAGTATTAGTACACTACCCTATTGCCTTACTTTGGACAGTGGTATGGCTGTCGACAACTATATACATGAACTGGTTTTACCTGCATTATACACCTCTTACCTGGTATACTTGTGGAGGAATTGTTTGTTAACTATAACTGTTTCTACACATACTCCCAGATTCCAGGTTGATTTTATGCACATACCTGTCCATCTCTTTTTGCACAGACTCTGGCCATGTCTTGACCACATACAGATGAACCAGGACATATTTAAACTATTGCCCTCTTCATCCTTTAGTGACTTACAACACTCTTATACAGGATTTCCTAGACAGTTATATTATGTAGCACAGTGTGGGTGACAGTGATGAGTGATACCTTATTATTCAGAGCAACTGCAACACTCACAAAGCCATACAATACTAGAGTAAACAGTACCAGTACAGGGTATCATTCTTTTATTTCTAGGCACAGTGTTCATATCTGATGGACCTGTGGGAGCAATGTTTGTTAGCACTACCTGAATGTTGCCACACAAATTACCAGAATCCACATTAGTATTATGCATATACATCTCACTGTCTTACTGTACACTCTGGTCACAGCTTGATAACATGGGGATGTAGATGGGACATACTTTGCTTATTACTCCCATAACATTTTGGGGCATTGCTTGTGTGACAGGTTTGTTCTTATACATGTGTGACAATCAGTTGTAGTTCCTGTTTGCTGCCTAAACATCTGGGATCATCCCAATGATTTCCCAGGGGGACAGGCAGCATATATGGGACAATATACTGGACATTCTGGACATATCTGTACAATTGTGGGGTATGATTCTGTATGCAGCCTATTACCACTCCCAGAATTCAAATCATGGCTGTGTGTGCTAAAGATACAATGGTTCACATCTCAGTTGCATGTGCTATTTGGATTTTGTTGTCTGTCTTTTCACTGTTCTCTGTCTATGTTTCTCTCATAGGTTCATAGGTTCATAGGTTCATACTAGGCTATCTGCCCGAAGGCATTTACAAGCCTAGCCCATAGTTTTGTGGCTTACGCCACCCCTTTAGTATGGGGAACTATACCCATTATTTTGCTGTGCCTCTGTTGAACAGTGACACTGAGGTAATCCCTGGGGTATATCTGCGATCTCCCATCCATTGGTCAAGATTTCTCTTGAACAAGGCCAGCGAGGTGCTCTGCCTCACATATACCGGGATTTTATTCCACAGCATAGGGAGTCTTTGGGTGATGAATCTATCCCTCCAGCACGTCCTATTAATAGCCATGTCGAGGTTTAAGTCTCCCGCCCTTGTGGCTCTGACGGATCTAGATTTTTGAGGTGAAGCATATTCATCAAATCTGGGTTTGACAGGCCCTTGTATGTTAGGCAATGGTCACCTCTGAGCAAGCGGTGGCGACTGAATAGAGCTGGAGTTCTTTCAGACGGGCAGCATAGGACAGATGTTTGAGACCCTTTATCCTTTTGGTGAGGAACTTTTGTGGCCTCTCCAGCTGCTGCAAGTGTCGGGTCAGATACATTCGAATGGGGCTTTGTACCCAATCATTGGTCTGATGAGTGATGAGTATAGGGAGACTATGACCTCCCTTGATCTAGATGAGAATCCCTTCATGATAAGGTGGGCAATGTAGAAGGTCTTCCTAACTACTTTAGCTACATGGGTGTCGAATGACAGACTACTATCAACCTGGGTCCCCAGGTCCCTGATAACTTCTTCTGTGCTCAGTGGATTGCCACCTATTTGGTAGCTAGGGGTAACCTTGTTTTTCCGAAGGGTATGACTATGCATTTTTGGCATTTAACTTTAGGCCATGGCTCTGGCACCAGTTATCCGTTTCTGTGAGACCCTTCTGAAGGATATCTGTGTCAGATGTGTTTTCTACTATGGCCCAGTTTGCAGTCATCTGCAAACTTTGTCAGCCATAACCCTCCTGTGTTTGCTTGTACTTGGAAAAGTAGATGCCAAACAAGAGTGGGCCCAGGACTGAGCCCTGTGGTACACCACTTGTGACAGGCTTTGAGTCTGACATGGCGCCAGCAACTCTGACCCTGTGGGTTCTGTCACTCAGCCAGTTTGCAACCCATCTTGTGATGTATGGGTTAACATTTAAGCTGATGAGTTTTTCAATGATACCCGAGTGGGGTATTGTATCGAAGGCCTTCGCCAGATCGAGGTAGGCTGTATGGACTGCCTTTCCCACATCAATGGCTTTGGTGACTGTTTGAAAAAGTCAACCAAGTTTAGAAGGCATGATCTGCCTTTGACAAAGCCAAACTGGGATGGATCCAAAGTCTGCAAATTCCCTATGTCTTTATTTATGAGGTCCATTATGATCCTCTCCATGGCTTTGCAGATAAGGCTTGTCAAGCTAATGGGCGGTAATTTCCAGGGTCGGTGGAGGCACCGCCTTTGTGAAGTGGGACCACAGTTGCAGTCGCCACTCCTGAGTGCGTATCCAGAGGTAAGACTATGATTAAACAGCTGTCCTAGCTGTGGGTTTAATTCTCGTTGAGTTCGTGGAGCACACAGCCGGGGACACCATCAGGTCCCATGGATGCTGTGTTTTTGCTTTGGAGAGCAGTTCTCACTTGGGCGTTGGAGATGTTTGGGGGCTGCAATCGCTTGGTATAGATATCTCTCCTTTTGGGGAGGGGAGAAGTTTGCACTGAACCTGTCAGCCAGTATGTTGGCAATGTCTGTAGGATCAGTAATCTTCACATCATTTTGAACTAGTTCTGAGCATATCTGGGAGTTTCCTCCCAGGTTTCTAACATAGCTAAAGAAGGCCTTATGATTGTCTTTTGAGTCTTTAGCTATTTTTCTCTCAAAATTTGCTTTGGATGATTTTATGAGAGCTCTTAGTTTTTTACTTATAGTGATCAAGGGTGTCTTACCTTTTAGAGATTTTGCTCTATCTTGTAGTAGCTTCCTCCTTTTGTTGTAGAGTTTGTTTATGGCTGGGGTCCACCAGACTGGACGCTTGCCTTTGGTACAAAGAGTCTTTGTTTTGCTTGGGATTGCCTTATCCATGCAGTCCTGCAGGTGCTGGTAGAAGGCATTTGTAAGTGATTCAGCGGCTTGAGTACTGTTTTCCGCCGGCTCGGGGGCCTTAAAGGAGACCACACTAGTCTTTAGAAGTGTGAAGTCGGCTTTCGAGAAGTTCTTTACTGTGGTCTTTTTTATTTCAGGTGGGGGTGGGATGAGGACCTCCAGCGAGATTAGTTTGTGATCTGATCTCACCAGTGAGGGGTATACTTCCGGTGTTGAACATTGTGCTCCCATGTTCGTGATGGTTGTACTAAATGAACTATGGGGATTATACCAGTCATATACAGACATTCCTATACATTTTATTTATGTTGCACAGTGTGGGTAACAGTGCTTAATACAACAGTACTATTAAGTGATTGCAAATCTACATTACCATATGATACCAGAGTAAACACATGCAGTCCAGCAGTTAGACCTTTATTATCAAGCTGTTATGCTTTTATTTACATACAACTTAAATGGGACTCTTCCTGCCATATTCTCTGGTGTATGCAATACTTGTCTTAAACAATGCAGGTTTTATACAGGCAATTAACTTACTAATACTTTTAGATTTATTTCCTATGACAGTACATGCAAGAGTATTACTAACCTGCCTTGCATCGCAACCTGTCCAAGCGACATCCATTTGCCTCTTGGTTCGTAGCCCGCTCACTTGCCACTGTGAAGGACATAACAGGAATGTTTAGCCATACCTATCCATAATATACATGAGCTGGCAATTATTAAACAGGTAGTGGAGTGATGCTTACACACATCTGGGACCTCCCCTGTCCCCCTAGCCTCTTGGATCCACTGATCCAAGAGATCCCCCTTTCACTGCTTCAGGTCGGCTTAGTGATGCCTAACCTGCTCACCAGTTCAGGATATGCCAGTGGCACTGGTGAGGTCACGGGCGAGATGGTCCCAGGCTTCCGCTTTATAATGGGAACCCTGGTACTTGCCCTGCAGCAGTCTCTGCTCATGGCCTTTGACAAGGAGCCCTGCCATGACTCTGGACTCCTGGATGCCCCAGCTCTGTGCCTGAAAGTGTACCCCCTCTCCCATTCCAGACATTGTGCCTGCAAGGGGAAGCTACAACCAGTTATGAGATGTATTCCCACCTGTTGGGTTTAAATAGGGCTGATTTCCCACACTTTTCAGTGATTGGATGGTTTTGAAAAGGCTAAGCTGTGGGCAAACCTGCTTACCTAAGCTTGGCATTGCTTAAAGGGGTATACCAATGGGCAAATTGAGTTAGCTGGCCTACACATTGCTTATACCTACTAAACTGGGCTGTGCAATGCTTAGCATTGCTTAATATTTAATTTACATTATATTTGCTTTTTGGCATTATTTTATTATTCATTACATGTTATATGTGTGTCTGGTATCCATGATTCATGTGTACGTGCACTGTATGGGCTCCTTGTGTTTATTAGGGGACTTCAACACTTTATTACAATTACACCTCACATCTGGGCTTACTGCAGTACTCCAGTTCACATATTTATGTTATGTAGTAGGTTATACAACATAAGACTATATATAGATTCCTTTCACATGTTCAGTTTGATTTTCCTATAGTGAGGATTTGTTTGGTGATACCTCAGTCTTATGTACTGCTGTCATGATGTAGTGGTTAACTACTGTGATTATAGTGTACTGAGTCCTGAGTTCAAGACTTGCAAAGGCTGTTTATTTTGTTTCTGGCCAGAACAGCAGCTGTTGCATACAGAGTGATTAAGGCACTTTTAAGCAATTGTAAGTGGGTTTGTGTGGGTTTGCACGAAGGTAAGCTATGCTAACCGGTTAAATATGCTTACAGAGATTAGCTTCAATATTACTTAACCTGTGTGCGCATTGCTTACCCCTGTGCAAACAGGCTTAAACCCGCTTACTATTGCTTAAATATGCTTACTCCTGCTTACTACTGCTTAATAGTGCTTACACTTGCTTACTAGTGCTTACTCTCGCTTATCACTGGACTAATTTAGACAGTAATGTCTAATGGTTCTTGGGAAGGTGGGGGATTTGGAAGCTGTATGGAATTATCATTCATTGCACATTTTACCTTCCATTTGTATCCCTGATTCCTGTGTACATATACTGTATGGGGCACGTGTGATTATCTGTGGACTTTACAACATTATGACACTGACACCTCACATCTGCATTTACCGCAGTACTCCAGTTCACAAATATATGTTATTTAGTAGGTTATGCAACTAAAAATATTTTTCATAAAGTGATTTGACATGGAAAATAGAATGTGCTACTTTGGGACTCAAACCGGGAATGACTGCTCATAAGGCGAACGCTCTGCCCACTGCACTATTGCTATACTGCTTCATTTGCATATATCTTGCTTTTTATCCTCTTCTGCTATTTAAGCTGCATTAACCGTAGCTAAGTGATGGGCAAAGCCACGCACCTACTGTTAAATTTAATCTGTTTCATAAAAAAAAACTCTATATTTTTTGTTTTAACTATTGCTCTTGTACACATGGGGGGATGTTGGTGGGGGGTATGCGTACACCTATGAGCAGTCTCTCTCATTCTTTTAGGACTTGTCTGCTGTTCTTCATTGCAGGGGTGTGTATATTCTGAGAGCTCTGCTTTCAGACACGCCCTCTGCACTCTTACAAGCTCCATGTAAGATTAGGAGCTCAGGAAGCGCGTCTTCATTAATATACATGGCGTGCTGCCGTTGTGCTACTAAACGGCCGCTTCCGTGCAGGACTAAGCTAGTCCTGCATGGAAGGATAGTGAATACGGGGGATAATGTCCACTCTAATTAACTGGGCAACTGGAGATAAATATATAAACAAAATCTCATGAGAAGGAGCTGCATCAGTTGCTACAGGACTGCCATCTCATGAATTGTGTTACAGGAATAGTCTGTTGCAGGGACTTAGATTCTTATCAGCTGAAGTTGCTGACAGAGAGAAGTCTGAAAAGCTAATTATTTCTTTTCACAACTTTACTGATGCCAGGAATGCAGTACAAGGTGAAGGGAATGATAGACAAAAATCCACCCATACAAATCAACACCTACAAATACTATTATGATAGAAACTACAGATGACTACCAGAATTACCATATGTTGGTTTTATTCAGATGCTCTGTCCTCTTCAATACCTTAAACATGTGTCGGAGGTGAATTGGCATTCCTCCATTTCATCTTTAGGTAAGCAGTGTTTATTTGTGTGTGTGTGTGTGTGTGTGTGTGTGTGTGTGTGTGTGTGTGTGTGTGTGTGTGTGTGTGTGTGTCTTGTGACAGAGCTTGGTAGGCAGAGTCAATGACAGTAAGTGTGTACATCAGTGACAAAATAATAGCACCAATTTTATCTGTTGATAGAAACAATATTTTGCAGCACATACATACCTCTTCTGGACAGCAGTAAAACAGTTAAGTAATTATCTTTCTAAAAAAAAACATAAATGTATAACAGAATATCTAAATCATCAGAGCTTGTAGGGATCATTTAGTCTAGGCTCTTCAGCTGTATGGGGGCCAGTGCAAAAAACATAGTATTTAATGTCTTGAATAACTTTTTGCGAAAAGGTAAATTTCATATGATACCAAAGTGCAATGTTTTTATGACCTGCATGATTTATTGCAAGTTTGTGTCAAAATATTTATAAGTAACATAATTAGATATTCAAAGCCATTTTAGACTGTTTAAAATATTTATTTACTTTTGCTTCTTGTGCAGCCATAATGTTTATGATCAGATGTGCAGTCTGATGCATTGAACTCATACCTCATTAACACATAGAGCTTTGTGGTTCTCTTTAGATTTCCTTAATGACTGCTTTGTTGAAACAAGTTTCAGAAGAGTATTAACAACAAAGTGTCTTCATTTGCTTGCAACTTTCCTCAAGCATATCTCAGGAAAGATGTTTGACCCTAATGCTTTGTGGTAAAGATTATAGAAATAAAGTGAACATGGGTGAAAAAGAACATCCTGTCTGGTGTTTTATTTTTTATAGTTGTAAAACTAGGGTCTTGTTTTTGCTTGACGTTCAAGACAACATTCTCTTCTTAATATCAATTATGCATTTGCTTAGTATTTATAAAAAAAGGAAGAGTTCAAAGCTATCTAAAATACTGTAAAGTTAATTTATCTGATATCTGTGTATTTTCTTCTTAACATGACAATCACAAGTCTACAGAATGCAATCCCAAAATAATAACACAGACTAAATACATTTAATGAATGCCTGACAAAACAAAACAAAACCCATCTAAAACTGTTATATAACAGAAGAAAGTAACACTGCTATTCTATGGTGTTAACATTTTAGAAAACATGCTGTGAATGAGATATGAAAATGCAATGGGAATTAAAGAGCACATTAAACTGCCCTTTTCAACAAGTTTTGGAGTTAGAATTTGATTCTTGCAGCAGTACTGGATTATCTTTTTTATAAATTGAGCACTATCTTACTTAAATTAGGATTATTACTTACTAAAAATCTGTATGCTGTTCTGTTTTGTACCTTTTTACTTCAAGTGGTTTAAGGAATTATGAAGACAACCTTCTGCTCATTCGTCCTTGTCACTTATTTTGTTTGAGTAGACACAAAGATACTGTTTGGAGCACAGATGTGATGGAATACCATTTATTGGACCAACATAGGTTTTGCACATACTTGAGCCTTCAAGCTGGTATGAGCCTTTTGTCAGGACTTATTAAGTTTCTGATGTTAAATACAGTGCTTAGATATCCAGTTATGCCTAAAAGGAAAGCACATAATTTATTTCTAATTGGCTAAAAAATAAATCTTCAAAAATGCTACTGTTAAAATAATGCAGCTCGGTCTACATGCATGTCAGAGATAGACACTGTGTGTGTGTGTGTGTGTGTGTGTGTGTGTGTGTGTGTGTGTGTGTGTGTGTGTGTGTGTTTGTGTGTGTGTGTCTCTGTAAGAGCGGAAGAGAGTGAGTGAGAGAGAGAGACTGAAACTGTAGAATACTGTGTTATGACATTATAAAAATCAGAGTTTGTCATGTTACATTGGAGTTGGTGTTCTTTTACCAAAGCAAAAGCATGAATTAATTGCAGTGTGTTCAAGTGTCTCTGTGTTTTCTGCTAGTGAACCAGCATGACAATTCTTTGATTTTTTTTTATTTGTTCTGGTAGGTGATTTTAAAGGAAAAGTTTGTGACGAAGTTTATCAATGATGACAACCCTCCAACTTGCTTACCTGTCTATCAAGTTCCTTGTGGCACATCACAAGAACTTATTTATCAATATATTAGAGACATGCTATTTATTGGAGTAGGCAGTTTAGAAGAGGGACCTTGTGATAATGTTATAGGAGCATCATTAAGGTTTATAGCAAGAAGTAAAAGAAACAACATTTGCCTCTTTTAGCAATGCCTGGATACAGAAAAAGCTAACATCCATCCTATTTCTTTATAGAATTGCATAATTATTCTGTGTGAATTGATGAAAAGGATCCCAGAATGTGTCATTGAGCTGCTCATCATGTATAAGGTTTACCTTGAAGAAGATGGCTGTTCAGAGGATCATATGATCATAGGAGGTTAGTAGGCTAATAGCACCAGAGCCTTTACAAGCCTAGTCAAGTTAAATCCATGTTCCCAATGGTGTCTACTTCAAGCAGTGACTAAAATAAGCACCTATTGCCCCTGTCCAAGAGGGACATAGGTGGAACCCCTGGGGTGAATTCTCAGTTACCCATCCAATCATCCAAATTACTCTTAAATAGGGCCAACTATGGGCTTTGTTTAACATGAATAGAGAGCTTGTTCCAAAGGTGGAGCAGCTTCTGTGAGACAAATCTGTCTCTCCAGCAACTTCTGTTGATGTCCCATACCAAGTTAAGGTAATTTGAGTGAGTGACCTGTGTGCCATTTGCATTGTGAATGTGCAGCATTCCTATTAAAGCTGGGCCAGAGATTGCTCTATATGCAAAGCACATGTCGCCACTGAGCAGTCTGTATGACACAGAATAAAGTGACAATGATTTCAGTCTGCCCACATAAGACTGATCTTGAAGACCCTGCATTTTTTTGTAAGGAACCTTTGTGATATCTCCAATTGCTGTAGGTCTTTGGAAAGAAACAACCAAAGGGAGCATTGTACTCTAGTATTGGCCCAATGAAGGAAGAGTACAAGGGGGTTATAACCTCTTTTTTATCTGGAGGCAGTGCCATTACTTATGAGATGAGCAATATAAAATGCCCTTCTCACCACTGTGGAGACATGGTGATCGAAGTTAAGGTTGCTGTCAACCTCTGTGGCCCAGATCTCACACCACTGACTGTGTGCTTATGGTTGTGTTAGAGTTTAGAGTTTGCTGACAGAATGATAGATTGTTATTTAATAGAATTGTAATGAGTATGCTTTAGAGATGAGAGTTTGTTTCAGAATAACAACTAGATAGCTTCATGGTTGAATGAAATGACACAATTATAGTGTGAGTGGCAATATCAAGGTTTAGGAAAGTCACTAGTGAAATACTGCTGAAGTCTATCCTGAGTCCACTACTCTTCAATGTGTTTATCTAAGACATATCTGAGGGAATAGAAAACAGGATAAACCTTGTTGCTCTTGGCACATATATTTACCTAGAAGAGCAGGATTGGATGAAGGTTTTAGAAAGGCTTAACAAGGGGAAAAAGGAGACGGCTGATGTTCAGTGGAAACACAGTAGTGTACTTGGCCATGACAGCTGCAATATGAAATATCAGCTTGGAGGAGTGAAACTGATGACAACAGAGGAGGAACAGAATCTGTGGATGTTTATCACTCCTGGACTGGACTACTGAGAGCAAAGTACAAGGGCAGTGTGAGTAGCAAACAAAATGTTGAAGTGTATCCTCAGGGAGTTAGATTCCAGATACAAGGAGGTAAGACTTCAGATCTCCAGAGCCTTAGTCAGACTACACCTTGGGTACTGTGGGCAGTTTGGAGACAATATTATGCTGGTGGAAGGAATTCAGAGAAAAACTACCAGAAAGACCTATGGGATGGAGGGGAAAGAATAAGACCAGAGGACAAAGGCGCTAGATATCTTCTCACTTGAAAGCAGAGCAGGCATCATGGGCATATCAGTGCGCAAAATTATATCAGTGATTATGTGAAGACATCTTGTTGAACAGGAAGGGTAGCACAGGAAGTCGAGGAGGTATAGGAACTACTTTCTCTCTTGAACTCCAGAAGTACTTTTCCACTCCACTAAGGTCTAGATTATCTACCTGTTACTTTAGATAACTTATTCTGGTATTTCATGATGTTAAGTCTAGGATGTTTGTTATGAAGTTAAAGGCATATATTTAGGATACACACTTTTAAATAATTCACCAGTTAATGTTCTTCCTAATGAGGGTATTAAAATTGCATTCAGTGTTGTACTCCTTAAACATGGATAAAACATAATATAGGATGTGAAATTATAAGATATTATCACCAAGGTGCAGGACACATTCTTACATTCATTAGTAAGATGGTATATGTTTTAACTTGGAATATTTTTCCTCTTTGGAGATAAGTACTGCAGTCAACTAAGGGAAGCCATTATGAGGATGACTGTACTTCTCAACTATATAAATGCCATTAAGTGATGAATGATATATATACAGGATGGATCTGCTCAAGAGGCATGCCATTGCTTTGCAAGATATTCAAAAACAACAAAGGCATCAAAACACATAATTACTACAATATTTCTTTGCCGAAAGTTTCAACAGCTTAAATCACTGTTATATAAATCACTGCATTCATAAATTTGCTTTATTCAATTTTATGATTTATAAAGAATCATAAATAATCAGAGGCCACTAATAATTATGAACTAAAACTAAATATAATGGAGCTGTAATTTTTGTTAAATGAAGTTGCTGCTATTATTATAAGCATACAACTACTAATCTAGGTTTTGCTTGGATATGAGAATTTACTAAAATATGACAAACCTATAAAAAAACATCCTGAAAGTATCTTTTATTCTTCAAATATACTCTAATGTCAACATTGTATTTGTTAATAGTACTGCTTATATAAGTAGTAATCAAATGTAGGATTCATTTGTTGCAGTGATGGATAATGAAAAATATTAATTTCATATTACTTATGAAATTTATGCAAAGCAGTACATGTGGAATTTCATGTGTTAAACTATCAGAGTATTTAAACATGATGGAATTTTCAAACATATGAGATATGCAAATCAGAATTCATACAAATATCATCAGAGCTGCATTCATATGAATTAACTTTTGTTTCAAGTTCTTGCAAAATTAAGAGTTTGCAAATTTAAGGGTGCGTAGTTTAGATTCTTTGGGTCTATGGATATGGTCTGTGGATACAGTGGTAGCATTTTATTAATGCAAATAGTCACTCTTGGACTGATGACATTTTTCTAGTTTCAGGTTTCAGGTAACTGAGTTTTAGATTACATTAGTCACAGTGTATATATGTTATTTTGACAAAAGCTTGTTTTAAATAGCAGATACTTCTTTATATGTAATACTATTGCTAAGAAATGTTTATTTCTCTTAAAACATTTTTGTTTCTGATAAAGATCTGATCTCTATGGATTGCCTAATTTCTTTTTGGTGTATTATAATAATTTGTTGAAGTCTTTGTTTGGTGTCTTTTAAACATTTGTTGAAATTTCAAATTATAATAGGCATTTTAATCATTTTAAACTATTATACTTACACTTTCTTCAAAAAGCATTAAATAAAACTGATATAAAAACAATAAAACACTTTGATGCATAGTATGACTCACTCACAGAAAAAAAATTATAAAGACACTTTTAACATGGTCTGCTGTGTAGTAAATTATGTAGTACCCAGAAGTCCCGTGCACATATGTCACTGTTTACATACTTCCCCAACACTAAGATGAAAAATGGATGCCTGCTGTAGCCCCGCCTGTATAATTAAATCAAATTCAAAGACTAGAGACTGTAAAGATAAGTTATACTAAGAAAATAAAATATCATTGAAAAACTATCACACCAAGAAAAACTTGAGATCTTGAATATATACTCTTTAATGTACAGAAGAAGTCTGCTGAAATAATTTTAAAAAAGTTGCCATGTACCTTAATGACGTACATCTGAGACAAGGTTCAAGCAGACTGATTGAACTTTTGGTTCAATTTTCACTTTAAGTGTAATATTAATCGAAGACCTTGGTAGAATATTTTTGATTGAGTGTATGATATTGTAATTAGACTTGGTTGCAAATATGTTTACTTATTAGGTGTGTATGTATGCTTAGTGAGTTATCCTTTGTGGTTTTAGTTTTGTTTGAAACTTTATTTACTTTCATTAAGATGGTTACAGGATTTTTTTTCTTGTAGATTGGAGAAGGAGTTCTACTACTTGCTGCCGCATGGTCCTAATTGCCCTGCAGGTGATTTGCGAAATAGTGTAATTTATTTATTTATTTATTTACTTTTTACAAGCTGAGTTTTGAGTTGCCATGAGCTGACAGATACGTTTGCTGATCCAAGTTAAGAAGTTTTTACATGAGCGTGGGAATTTAAAAGATTTATAATAATATTGTTCAATATTGCACTGTAGAATCACTGATGTTCAATTGCCATAGGCATTTTAATTTATTCTGGAGATCTTATTGTGAATTTATCTTAAGTTGAAGCTTGGTATTGTAACTGTATTCACAGAGCTGTTGCTGGTTTCTCTTTCTATACTGTAAGGTTGGCTGCTGATCATTAAACTGATCGAGTAGTGGTCTGCTGATGTTGTAGCTTTCTGTTTTTTTGTGAGTATCCAGCCCGGTGTATTTTTGTTCTACATCTAGGATCCTCCAGTGTTTACATTATTATCAACAGTGTAAGTTTGTGGACTTAAATATTATTAAGATAGCTTATCTGCAGTCCTCTAAGGGGTATTAAAGACACCTTGTATTATAATTTCTTCAGTGTAGGTTTCATAATACCAGTTTAGTGTTTCTAAAAGGAGTCTTCCAGCTTTATAAGTCTTTCAGTAAACATATCCGAATGTATTGCTGTTACCAGTGATGATGGAGGCATTTTTTTTTAAAGTTAACCTGTTGTGGCTAACTGGCTATAGGTTTGTTTTTGCTGAGTTGTGAATTAAGATTAAGACTCCTCCAGCTTGTTTTATTGTGCAGTCTTTCCTAAGATGTGGTATCCAGCTACAGAAAATGTAATACTGTTGACATCTGTTTTTAACCATATCTCAAAGGCTACAAGACATGAAGTTGAGTACCCAGGCTTGAAATCTGCTATCTTGTTCTCTAGCTATGCAGTTGATATTTGTGAATATAGTTCCTTAAAGTTATTGAGAACTATAAGATTTTCTATTGCATTGCTGTGTTAAGTGGATAGAATCCCAGCTTTGATTCAACATTTCCTAAGAAAAGAAGTAGGATGGTAATTGTGAGTGCTTAGTGCCATTTGTTTAATTGTTTTAAAGAACCATGTAATGGTTGACAAATGTAAATTATGGTCTTTGCTTAGGAAGATATAATTAAGGCAATGAGTTTAATTATTTTGTAGAAAATATGTACATCTCTATGATAATTGGTGTTGCTAGATATGCTAATTTTGAAGTAATACTGTTTAAAGGTATATTAGTAATGAAATCCCCAGGACAAACCACAATCCACCAAACTCCTTTCTGTAACACAGCTTTATTGTAGCACAAAAACACAAGTAGTGCCAATCCTGGTTAAGCGCTTTCACGTACCTCCGTACGCTTCATCAGAACAAATGTAAATTGTTAATGGCACACACTAAATACTTAAAATCCCGCCAAAATCATTCACAAATTGAATAATTGTGCAACATTATTTAAAGTAACAACTGCAAAAATATAAAAAATCAAACAACCAGGTTTTGTACATATACAGATGCAGTAAATAACATGCTCTTCCAGCGTATTAAACGCAATACATCTCTAGAGACCAACCTGTAATAATTCTAAAAAATATACATTTAGTTCCAGTTGCCATGTGCATGTATTTAAATATTTGATAAATAAGTAAAAATACTGTAAGAATTGTAAAATTTCTAAATAAGCACCCAATCAACTATACATAAAATAGAACAAAATTCCAATGTTTAAAATATTGAAAACCTTTCAATGTTTAACAAGTGGTTGCACATGGCAACTGGAACTAAATGTATATTTTTTAGAATTATTACAGGTTGGTCTCTAGAGATGTATTGCGTTTAATACGCTGGAAGAGCATGTTATTTACTGCATCTGTATATGTACAAAACCTGGTTGTTTGATTTTTTATATTTTTGCAGTTGTTACTTTAAACAATGTTGCACAATTATTCAATTTGTGAATGATTTTGGTGGGTTTTTAAGTATTTAGTGTGTGCCATTAACAATTCACATTTGTTCTGATGAAGCGTACGGAGGTACGTGAAAGCGCTTAACCAGGATTGGCACTACTTGTGTTTTTGTGCTACAATAAAGCTGTGTTACAGAAAGGAGTTTGGTGGATCGTGGTTTGTCCTGGGGATTTTGTTTCTTTTTGGTTCAGTGATCGTTGTACCCTTGGACTCTCATTTTTCATTGTATATTAGTAATGCATGGAAGGACTAGAACTGTTAGTGACAAACTTATTATAGCTTTGTAAAAGTACCACTTTTTATTGTTCTGGTGTGGCAGGTGTGAAATTGGTTTAATTTATTATTAAAGTTCTGTAGTGGGAGATTGGGGGTTCTGCAAAATGCTTCTTGAAGCAAGAAACCTACATGAAACACTCTATTTAATATTTAGCAAAAGTGGGTCAATATCAACTTTGAAAAGCAATGTAACTGGAAGTGATAACACTTAATGTACAATATTGAAACATTAAAATGTTGAAATCAGCATTCTTGCACCTCAACATATGCAGAGAGCTGGACTTGACCCTACTCTTACATGACCAATATTAGTGCCAGTTTACAAGTTTCACAGTAAAATGAGATTGCTTGTTGACAGACTGTGTACTGTTTCAGTGTACATATGTAGTACATGCATGGTATTAAGTGTACATATGTAGTACATGTATGGTATTAAGTGTAAATATGTAGTACATGTATGCTATTAGGTGTACATATGTAGTACATGTATGTAGTACATGTATGCTATTAAGTGTAAATATGTAGTACATATATGCTATTAAGTGTACATATGTAGTACACGTATGCTATTAAGTATACATATGTAGTACATGTATGCTATTCAGTGTACATATGTAGTACATTTATTAAGTGTACATATATAGTACATGTATGGTATCGTGTACATATGTAGTACATGTATGTAGTACATGATATGTAGTACATGTATGCTATTAAGTGTATATATGTAGTACATGTATATAGTACATGTATGCTATTAGTAGGTATTATGATTGCATCACTGTAAAGTTTCAACATTTTGACCTTTCAGGATTTTGCACTTAGTGTTATGACTTTCAGTACACCATTGCTCAATAAGTTGTGAAATACCCAGTAAAATTGCTTAAAAATATATTAAAATGGTTAATGCAACAATGTTTTAGTGTGGGAAGAAGGATAAAGATGTTGCTGAATGATCAGTGATGAAAGAGTTGTATTGCGCTGTAGAAGGTAAAAATGTTGAGGGAGAACTAATTTGAGAGACATTAGTGAGTTTACATAATGCTCAACATTTGCAATCCAGAGGAGTGCAACCCACTGAAGTTAGACATGTTAAGTTAGAATGTTAGTGAGATAACCAACAGCCTGGAGGCACTGTGAATAAACTTATTAATTTTAGACTGTTTCAATCTCTGTGCGAAAAAGTTAGAAGTTTCTTACTGTTGATGCTGAATGCCTACATAACCAACAGGCAGAAATGAAGCCACTTAGGCACTAAACTGTACAAATTCAGGAAAAAAAAAACAGCAGAGACAGATAAATGAATTAATCAAATTAAGCCAAACTTTACTGGCCAGGAATGCAAGGCTTGGAAACGTAAAGTAAGAGTGTGTGGTAATGGACAAGGTGAAGAAAAATAACTTGGTGGAAATTGTGTCAACCAAGTAGAAAACTAGTTGTGGCTGATAGTATAGTGTTTGTGGAAAACAACTGTATGGAAGAAATGATCAAACAGGGTTCTAATTTGATGATGAGATAATGAAGCTCAAGTTTGGAAGACTCAGATATAAACTGTCATGTCTTGCTACTTTAAAGGTATTTTGGAAGAAAAAAAGTCCTGTCACCAGATAAGCATAATGAGGCCATTGAGACAGGAAAGGAAATGACAGTGAGTCTGAGGCAATTACAGATGGAGGCTCAGGACAAATATGTTATTGGATTGAGAGACACTGATACCATTGGAGAAATAGATGATGAGTGAGAAGAAAGGTAGAGTTTGATGAAAAAGCAGATTCATTTTTAAGTACTGTCCATGATATAAGATGGATGGATAGACTGGAGAGCCTCACATGAAGTAGAAAATTAAGGGGCTAAATAAATCTGTAGTAGCAATGGTAGTGATATCAAAATCATTTAACAAAAACTCAGAGTTATTAACATTCTAAACTGGTACAAACAGTTTGACTGTAATCTGTGCAACCCACTTTATCAATGCGTGCTAACCTAACTCTAACTCTGCATCCTATCTTGGAAAAATCCTATCTGTAAAACTATCACTATTCAGACAAACTACATTTTATGGTATCTCTAGGTTTTGTATGTTTTCTTTGTTTTATTATTATTTTTTATTAAACAAATGGCAAAAATTTGACAATCCACAGAAATGTCACACTACTTAAGTCAACTAAAACATGTCAGCATACTACAGTACATGCTCTGAGGCTAATCCTCAAAACATGCAAAAAAAAAAAAAAAAACTAAAGTCTTTTTGCAGAGCAGAAAGCCAGCCTGCACCACCATACTCACTGCTAATAATATATACTAAAGGCGAGATCACATATTCCCTATTCCAGGGACTGTTGGTCTGGCACATCTGTTGACCATCTGCATATGTCGACCAAAGTTGGTCATCAATAGAGAGGCTGACCACATTAAAATTTAATTTATGCTGGGATGTCATATCTATGTTAATCCTTAGGATATGACATGTATGTTTGTTTGCTTGGATCAGCTAGGAGTCATTGCTGAAAAGGGTCAATTGACTGGTCCTCCTAGGCAATCAATAAACTGCAAAAATAATTAAAAATTAAAATAAAATAATAAATAACTTTGATGACTTAGCAACATTTCTTACATAGACAGTATTTTTTTCCAAATCAATACACTTGGAAGCCTGTTGAATAAGGTCATTAGAATGGCCTTATAAGACATGCCTTTTCATTTTTTTATTTATTTTCTTTTAATAAGTCAAAAAGTCTAAAAAAGAACTCAGGACTTTTTCAAAAAAGTAAACAAAAGGATCCTGCATATGTTACTTTGCAAATGTTTAATCAATATGTTTATGAAACTTCTTGTTTGGTAAGGCAGCCATTAGCAAGTACCTGCAAGATTTGATTACTTACAATGCTTAAATAAGGACACTTCTGAAGAAAAAATGTTTCATTTGCATAACTATAAACAGTATCTGGAAGGAAAGCAAGCAACAACATTAGTTATAACAAGAGAAGCAGTTTGAACATGCCTAAATTAATTAATATTTAAAATAAAATGCTACAGCATGTTTTAAATCTAAAAAATTATAAGGTCATATGTAAAAGAAAAGCCATAATATATACTTAAATAAGTTAAAAAAAAGATACGGAAAAAAATGTGTACTGCAATTACTATAAATGTAAATTACTTAAAGATCTGTATTATGTTTAGGAAAAATATGAACCTTGTTAAGCAAAAACATATATCACAAAGTATATACTGTATGTATTCATTTGAAGAACAAATGTAATGGTGCTTTTCAAAATATTTAAATATGTAGTACTCAATTGGGAGTATAATCCACACAAGAACAATTATTTTAGAAATCAGTCATATTTATGAAACCATTATAATACCACAATGAAAAAGAAAACTGAAAATGTCTAATCCGTGAATTACAAAACATTATCAGAAATGAATATATACTAGATGCAACTCTAAGTATATATCATTCAGTTCCGACTGACCACGAATAGCAATGCATTTTGGTCCATCTGAGAAAAATATAAACTGCATATTTTGTACATTTGTTTTGCACCAGGCACTTACTGAATGTCCAAATTAACTGAACCCTGACTTGTTTAGCCACTGGCTGAGAACCTGCAATATTTCATTAATAACTGTTTACAACACAAGAGTTTTAAGGCATACAACTGTGCATTTACCCTGAAATCTTATAAAACAGACTATACAAGTATCTGTATTGAAATCAAATGTATAAAAGCTGAATAACACCTGCAAAGAATTTCCATAATTGCTTAGAACATAATGCTGCCTTTCAAATACAATGTAAAAATGACAGATATTTTTGAATACAACAGTAGCCTGTAAATGGCAAAAACAAATTAGCACTAAGGAAATTAAATTCTGTGATGAATGCAGGGATAATTATAATTCTATGCAATGTGACAGAAAAGCGTGGGCATATTAATAGTCAGTGTATATTATTTTATGTGAATTTCATTACCCATAGATAGTTTATGAAGCATCGTAAAATGCAATGGTCCTGATGAAAGTTAACTATCTGGTGTAATCATTTTATTTATTCCTTGTGTGTACTATCAGTTTACTAGTATACATTTATATGTAAGCTATCAGTTGAAAACTGATTATAGCTTTAATCAGTCGATCTCTTTTATGAATGCTATATCTTTGGTGGTCTAGACAGCTGACCATTGATACAAAAATAAAGCTGTCATGATTACAAGGGAGAATAACTATAAAGAGCCTGTCTATCCACAAACACTTGCCAATCTGCATGGTGTGTTTACATCTTTTGTATAGCAACAGACAAGTGTGACATGCAATGTTGCTATGTATCGTGTTTTTTATGGTGTGTTATCAGTAGTCTATGGTAGCACATCATGAAGAGAAGTGAATATTTGTCTTCATCAAAGCAAATTTTAGATAGTGATCTTTGCAACTTCCATTACTAAAGAAAAAGCAGTTTTGAGTTTTCAGCAAAATAAACTGTCTTATTTCTGGAAGGAAAAACTAGAAAAGTATATTTTTCCTAGACAAATGAACTTTAAATCACAATGGTTCTTGAAGTTGTGGTTTCCAAGTTTCTGTTTTGGCACAATACTAAAAGTAGTAGTGAAGGAGGTTTGGACTCATACAGTTGTTATCAACTGGTAATATTGCATTGCCAGCTATTGCACTGGCAGCATTTCTTATTCTGAGTTAGCATTAAAGAGTTGTTATGAACTGGTAATATACTGACACTTCAGTCCGTGGTGTGGATATATTGACAATCATTCATAGTGCTTTTATAACTACTACATGACTACATAATTTGTCAATGTTTCAGGAGAGAAAATTTTTTTTCTACTAACATCTGCCTGATTCAGATGAGTTATTTTATATGACATAAACTATGACTAAGTGAATTGTATGAATATTTATCGCTCTTTTATAAATGCTAGTAATCTGAGTTGCCTGTTTAATGTTTAAAGTCAATAACTCAGACCCTCAGAATTACAAAACAAACCAACAAATGTAAAGTAGGGAACATGCACTAACTCCAAGTCTGGCATCACTGAGTATCCCCTGAATTCTGAGACACAGTGATCAGGGAGTTAGTATATATAAACAGCAGGAGTACTGAGTGCAGAGTTATCTTTTCTTAACAGGTTTAACAGTAAGTTATAGAATTTGATGTTAGCCTGGTTGAATCACAGTTTATTTTGTGACATTTTCAGACTTGTACTCTTATATGTCACACTTGTAATAGGGAACTAATAGACTTGGTGTAAAATAAAACAATGAAATCATCCTTTATTGCATATTTTGAAGTAAACACAATGTTTATATAATAAAAGGCCAGAGTGATTTCATGTACATGTGAGTATGTAAGTGTGTGTGTGTGTGTGTGTGTGTGTGTGTGTGTGTGTGTGTGTGTGTGTGTGTGTGTGTGTGTGTGTGTGTGTGATTATAACTAGGTATACAATTAATTCTAGAGATATATGTAGATATAAACATATAGATATTAGGATATATGAACAGGATGCTGGATGTAAACCCATAATGTCTGAGCTAACTGTCATTTTGATGCTTTCTGATTCCAAAAAAGTACTATACTTAAAACTGTCACTATAAACATACTGTTCCTTCAATAAACAATTTCATACAACAGGTATTGACTAATCTTCTATTTAAATTCCATGCTGGAATATTCAAGATATTACCACCTAGATTAGGCATATTAACTCCTTTACTCTTGAATGTTAAACTGTATTAAAATAAAATGACTCACTATCAGAAATGTAAGACTAGATTATGTGAATCATTGTACTTTTAAACAATAAATTGAAATAAAAAACTGAAACTCACTGTTAAACCATTCAACCACAACTTATATCTACTAAAAAGTTAACGTCACACTTATTAAATATTTCTCTCATTTGTACTTGTTGTTCTGCAATGCCTGAGATGCACACTTACCATCCTCAGAAATTCAGGACGCATTTACAATAATAAACATTGCTGGCAACATGCTTTGTTGTTTTGATTACTACAGCATTATTTGTGTTTGTAACATGTGATGCTTAATTCCATGGTGGTACAGCGGTAGCGTTGTTACCTCACAGCAAGAAGTTCTCCCGTTCAATTCTCGGCTTGGCTTAGGATTGCCTTCTGTGTGGAGTCTACATGTCCTCTCCATGGTTGGGTAGCATTTGAAAGACATGCGTACGTAAATGGGTGTGCCTTTATTGAAGGTTGGGCATCAAGCTGGCACCTCGGCGTTTCGTAAAAAATCTACTGCCAATCATTAGTGGACTGGAGTTCCACTGTGGCGACCCCTTACCGGGAAAAAGCCGAAAGACAAACAACAACAGTTAATTTAATAGTTAATATGCTTTCTTCAAATGATATGCAAAGGTCAAACATCCGTTGTGACCAATTTACTATGATCTTATGACAGTCAACCCATAATATTGACTTTTAGGATACATTTCAACATTGAATAACATATTATTTTATTTAAGTCCTTGTAATGTGCCAGTTGACATTATTCCCCCCCTCCAGTGCCAGCCCTTCAATTACTGCTGTTTTTTTTATTTCTCCAAGTCTTTTGGGTTTCTAATACCATGACAGGAATAGACCCCATTCCTAAGTCAAAGTACGATTAAACTTCATGAAATTAGTATTGTTTCAATCTTTGATGTCAGCGAAAAGTGCTCTTCGGAGCACCCGCAATGTGCCCAGTAATGACTCCTTCTGCAATTCGTATGGAGCTACATGAACTGGTAATCTATCTAAATATGACTGTAAATTATTTTTTTATAAGACCCATTGCTCCTACTACTATTGGAACTGTCTGGGTATCTTTCTTCCACATTGCTCTTGTTTCTGCCTGCAGATCCTGATATTTTATGACTTTGTGTTTCCCTGTACGCAAGACACTGTAGTCAATGGGTGTGGCAAATTCAATGATCAATGCTACTTTTGTTTTCTTTTCTTGGACCACTATATCCGGTTTTGTAGCATCTATGTTTTGAACTGTTGGTAATGGGTGATCCCATGTGATATAAACTTCATCATTTTCTATGATGCTTTGTGGATAATGTTTCCAGTGTTTTTCACTGTTCAATACCATAATGTTTGCACAATCCCCAGTGCAACAGTCTAGCCACATTACTATGCCTTTTAGTATACAGTCTTTCTGCCATTAATGTGTCACAAACAGCAACAAGGTGTGTGACAGTTTCCAACTCGGTTTTACAAAACCTACAAATGTCTGTTTCTCCCACATGTTCAATGGACTTTGGAAACCAGCATGTACTTAGCCCACTGTCTTGGGCTGCCAATATTAACCTTTCATTTCTTGGTTTGAATTCACCTCTCCTTAACCCTTCCTGCATTTGTTCTTGATCAACATGAGGCTCTTCCAGAAGTTTTCTGTACTTGCAACTATATTTATGTTTTTTCCACATTTCTTGCCTTCTCATATAGTCCTTCACCTTATATTCTTTCTTTTGTTTTTTTGGCACATTCAGTTGTTGTCTGGTTTCTATCTACTTAAGATTACTTAGATAACTATAAGTCATCTTAAATTTATTCTCCTCACGTTTCAAAACTTTCACTACATTTGGATCTTGTGAGGTCAGTAGATATGTGTGGAGTCCCACGATTGCAGATCTATACATGTAATCAATTTCAAGGAGACCCTTCCCTTCTTCAGAATGGGGAATATATAATCTTGGAGGTTTATATTAGAACATCGAAGTATTACTACATCGAATGTTCTAATATTGAACCATTTCACTCGAAACACCACAACATCGAACACTCAGAACAGCAAATTTTTTCCCAGGGAAAAAAATTTGCTGTTCCAACAAAAATACACACAACACAAGCACACCAAAATACATAATCCACACACATACACTTCACAAAACCCCACACTAAACCATTACTAGCTATTTACTTACCTTAACCCAACCCTAAGGTCTGTAACTACTGCACACTCACCTTACCTGCTCCCTAACCCTAAAGTCCCTATCGCACACTCACCTTCGTTCGCACACTTACCTTAACCCGGTCCGTAACCTTCGCTCCACAGTCGAGGAAGTAGTGAAGCTGCAGAAACGGCCCACTGAATACTTTCTCTAGGAAAGTATTTGATGTTCTGCAGCTTCGCTATATTCAGCATTCGATGTAAAAGGTTCGATATTAGTACATTCGAAGTAGTAATACTTCAATGTACTAATATAAACCCTAATCTTGGTATACATTGATTTTTATAAATCATTTGGTGAGCATGAAGCATCCTTTTTATTTTAATATCTAATCTGTCCAACACGTTTTGGGGACAGTCAATCATACGTTAGGACAGGAAGAGCAAATTGATTTATAGCTTGGATCTTGTTCCTAGATTTCAATGCTGTTCTGAGGATTAATTTAAGTTTTCTAAAGTATTCCTTACTGAGTTTAATTTGCATTTGTTCATGTATTTATTACTCCCAGAGTGGCACACACCATGCCCATTAAGAACTTTGTTGTTACCAACTCAGCACAGGGGGTTGTAACTTTCTGCCCCTACCAGAAGTCTCATATGAGGCTGTCTAATTCACAGGTATAATGTCACATACTTAGGTTCATACCTTCATAGGAAAGTGCTATACTATCTGCCGTAGGGGGTCATTTAAAGCCTAGCCAATTTCCATTTTGTGCTTGGATTAACCTATCCCATGTGGTTAGATATTAGCCTTACCCATCTCATGATCTATAATTATAAAATACCACTAATGAGAATAACTAGGATCATACCATAGATAATTTGAGGGGACCCATATATGGGATGAAGCATTTAGGAGCTGCCTCTGTCTTTTAATAGCACAGAGGGCAGTCCTGTGGTAAATTTGTGTTTCCCATCCATAGATCCAAGTTGCAATTGAATATGGATGTGGATGGATTGTCTGTTCCACTGCAACAGTATCCACTGCGAGATATACCTGTCCCTTCAAACCATTCTGTTGATGTTGCAGAAGAGGTTTAGATCCCTAGACGGATTATTTTTGATGCCATTTGACTTCCTGATGTGCAGTAAATCTATCAGTACTAGGTTGGAGGGTGCCTTGTATGCCAGGCATGGGTGACCTCTTAGCAATCTGTAAGATACAGTGTAAAATGACATGGCTTGAGCCAGGCCATGTAGGACACATTGTTTAGGCCTTATATCCTGTTAGTAAGGTATCTCTGCATGCATTCTAGTTGTTGCATGTTCCTGAATAGATAAATTCAAAGGTGATATTATATTCAATGATTGACATAATGCTGAATTAGTAAAGGAGGACAATAATGCCCCTAGATATAGACACTTAGCTATTTGGGCTTGACAAGCTACTGTTCCACCTCTACACCACACCGCACCAACTGTAACAGGAGGCCAGTAAGCACTAAGGTGACATAGAAGGGAATGAGGCTGCAATGTGCCCATCTAACATTATATTAATAAAGTCAAATGGAAGGGAAGAGGGAGGGTGGTTGGCTGAGCCAACCACAGAAATGGCAATCTAGGTACTGGGATGGCAAAAATAGCTCCTAAAAGCCTTACCTAAGTAGGTTGCCTCAATGAGTGAGAAGACACTTGCCAGTAAACATCTCTTAACTCCTGTCCCAACCCAATAACAACACCATGAGAGCCACTGCAACCAGCTTATTAAGAAAACATGAAATGTAACATACAGTATCAAATTCTTATGATATATTTCAACATTGTATAACATATTACTTTTTAACAAAATTCCTTGTAATGTGCCAGATGGTGTTACCCCAACCATACCAGTACCCCAGTTGCTGCTCGAGTGGTCTACACCATGCTCACTCAGAACTTTATTGTTACCAACACAGCCCATGAGTTTGTAACCTTCCAACCCTACCAAAAACCTAGTACAAGGTAGTCAAATCTACTGGCATAATAGGTTCATAGGTTCATAGGTTGGTACTGGGCTATCTGCCCGAAGGCATATATTAGCCCAGCCAGGTTGTGCGGTATTCACCGTCCCTTTAGTAGTTCTCTAGACCCTTGTACTAGCAGCTAGTACCCTTGGCCGCTATCTAGTAGTGCTGTTGGTGTGATCCCCGGTGTGAACTTTCTGTTACCCATCCACTCATCAAGGTTCTTCTTGAAGAGTGATAGTGAGGGGCTCTGTCTTATGTAGATCGGGACCCTGTTCCATAGTAAGGGAAGTCTCTGTGAAGGGAATCCATCCCTCCAGCATGTTCTATTCATTGTTGTGTTGAGGTTTATATCCCTAGAGCGTGTAGCTCGAGCAGATTTGGTTTTGCTAAGATGGAGCATGTTCAACAATTCTGGTTGGACATGGCTCTGTACGTTAGACAGAGATCGCCTCTGAGAAAGCGGTATGCAACAGAGAACAGTCTTAGCTTTTTCAATCGTGCTGCATAGGGCAACTGTTTGAGGCCAGTAATCCTCTTGGTTAGGTAACTCTGTGGTCTCTCCAGCTGCTGGAGATGTCTAGCCAGGTACATTCCAATTGGTGCATTGTACTCAATAATGGGTCTGATGAGGGAAGAGTAGAGGGGCACCATTATATCCTTAGATCTTGATGCGAACCTTTTTGTGATCAGATGGGTAACATAGAAGGATTTTCTAACCACTTTGACAACATGGTTATCAAAGGAAATGTTACATGCTTGTGTTTGACAAGCTAGTGGTCCACCTCTGCACCACAGTGGCCCTAACTGGAGGCCTATGAAGACCAAGGGAGTCTACAGGGGGTATGAAACCACAATGTGACCCACCACCACCAAGCCTGTGCATGCTGATCTTTTTTCAGTTTTGGGAGAGATTAGAAGGGACAGAGCTATAAATTGAGTCAACATCAGGGATGCCATTGAAAATCAGGGAGCGTTGCAAGGTATGATCTTTTCTGAACATTAGTGACAGTCCTTGAACCGTGTGCCTACTGTGGAAGGTTGGGCGCCGGGCTGGCAACTCGACACTGTAAAACTCCACTGCCAATCATGAGCGGACAGGTGATCCACTGTGGTGACCCCTAACTGGGAAAAAGCCAAAAGAAGAAGAAGTGACAGTTCTTGAACCAATCAGTAACTAATAGGATATTTGTAAAGATTCTAATGCCTTCTAATTACTTGAATAATTGGTTACAAGCAAACCTGTATGTTTCTTGTTGGTATAAGAATCTAGATTTCTCATCTAGTGACAAAGCTACATAGCATTTTTCTCACTCTCACAAAATGGGCAAAGATACAAAGCCCAAAGATTCCACAAATCTTACATTCACCTTACCTAAGTCTTTTTGATTTAGCAAGCCATGTGAAAGGGGCAACAAAATGGAACCAATTAACAGAGAAATGCTAGCAATACTGATGCAGTGATAAAAACTGACTGAAAGAACAACCAGTGAAATGCTTACAATATAAATAAACTGCAGAGTAAAAATGTAGTTATGATAAGAAACACTACTGCAGCTTGAAAACTCGCATATTTCAACAAGTGAGAGGGTGACCATATGTAATTCACAAACCCAGCACATTCACTCTTGCAACATAAATAATCTAGCCTATTTTTTTTTTTTTTTTAAGAAAAAAATTCAGACAGTTATAACAGAAAAAATGCCCACCAAAGACCTATCACAATAACCATCCCAGCAAAAACAGTGCTATAATACTGTTGGTGAATACTACTGGTATTATCTTAAAACTCTAAGGGTACACTTTAATGTTTGTTGGAGCCCTGTCAGTTATCATGCTGTCCATCTCATCAATTTTATAAGATGCCCAGGGAGCCACACAACAAATACAAATGAATACTAATGCCAAATCAATTTATAAATAATATTAATCAAAAGATGCAACCGATACTGGGGACCTCTCTCTCTCTCTCTCTCTCATTAACTCCCCAACCCTTCTAGCTACTAAATCAGCACCGGACATAATAATAAACATTCATATCATTTTTTTACTTACCAGCTTGGTCACTGGGAATGGCTCCATGGCTTGACTATAAGAGACCACATTATATAACTATGAGGTCTATACCCACTAATGATGCAGGCTTTACCAAGCTGAACACTGAAATGACAATCTTGTATGGCCCTGTCCAAATAAGTTGGGTTGGTGAATAACAAAATGCTTGCAAGCAAACATCTCTCAGTGAATTCCATTCAACATTCTGTACAAGGCAAGCAATATGCTGTGTTTCTGATGTTACACTGCTGATTTTTAAGCAAAGACCATTGACTGAATGACACTAAGGTCAAAGGACCAGGTACACAGAGCTCATTTATGCATAATGCAATCAGTGACACCATGTTAGCTGCACGTAAGGCTCCAATGACATTACATCACACCGGATGAGTTTCCATCCTATTGCTCTGGTTTTAAAATTAGTTCAAATACAGAACTTTTAGTAGAAATGCTAACTTTGCCAACGGGATATTACAGTTATTTTTTTTCCTGATTTAAGTCTGTTATATAGTTAGTGTGTATTATACAGCTATTGACTACATCTTCAGATGTCACAGCATTTTACTTTGACTTAGTTGTCTGTGTATGGAAAGTGATACATGTTTATGTTAAATTGCAAAATAAAATTAAAGCACGTATAAGTTTGGCCTTGGGGATGGAAAATGTCATGCATGGCCAAAAGTGAATGAAAGTGTTACTGCTCCTTGGTAACTGTTGTTACGATGCACAGCCTATTGTTTAATTAAATAGTAAATCTGGATATTTGTCTTAGTGTAGGACCTGGAAGTATATAGAACTACTACACCAAAAGTGAAAGTGGGAAAAATACATGCTTGGTGGTCATGTGAACATCACAAATAAATAAACTAACAAATAGTTGTATAAGTTATAAACAAAGGATTATGGGAGGGAATACTTTGATATTTAGAATTTAAGTGGTACTGGTAATGCTGGCCAAGTGTCTGGAAATGTTTTTAATTGATTCAAGAACCTGGATATACTTGGCAACTTCTAATGTGAATGATATGCCCTATGATGGACAGTAATTTGCTCTCTATGATTGATAATTTAGACTGCAGACAGTGCTGGTCAAGGAACTGGAATAATTAATTAAAGGCTTTGACAAGTTTATGGTCCAATGGAACATGCAAGGTATAGGATAGAAATGTGTAGTAGCTAATTAAAATGTTGAACATATGTGGATGTTAAGCCAGTCGGGCTTTGTGATTTTGTAAGGCTGCAAGTCAGAATCAATTAAATGGATGAGTCCATGGGCAACCTAGAGAGAAAACAGAGACATAGCCATACTCTCTTCAAATTTACTATTTAATTAAATAATAGGCTGTGCATCATAACAACAGTTACCAAGGAGCAGTAACACTTTCTTTCACTTTTGGCCATGCACTGACATTTTCCATCCCCAAGGCCCATGTCACTCTCCAAGTCATGGTAGGATTTAAGTTAAGTTGACTAGAAGGTAAAGAAATACTAAGGGTTGTTGAAAAAATGAGCAAAGAAACACAATAATAAAATGCACACACACACACACACACACACACACACACACACACACACACACACACACACACACACACACACACAAAAAAACTGTATACAGTTTAACAGAAAGGGCTGGCATCACTATTGCTCCTACATTTAATGCAATTTCGGCCTCATCTGTTAAAACTACATACACTTAAGATTCAATAAGGCTTGATTGTCATTAAAAACTAAAACATTAATTTAACATTTCATGTTTTAATGACTGTGATGCTGTTGTATGGTTTTAATCTTTTGTTTCATAACGTTCTATTACTGTACTATCTCTGTAATATATATCAATATGTGTGTTGCCTAATTAGGTCTAGGTCATGGCTGAGTCAAATGAACATCCTACTTAACGTGTTTATCAAAGTCAAATACATTTCCTAATGATGAGTTTGGATTTCAGGGGAGGGCAATGTCTTTGATTAATAATTTTAAAATAGTCTTCTTAGGAGTAGAGTTCCTTGTCATGCACTGGTAACCAACTGAAGTTTTTAGAAGGACATAGTTGTGAGTCCAGGGGTTATCAAGCAGGACAAATCTGCATATTTTATTTTCAGCCAATTAGATTTGTGAGTGTTGCTGGAGAAGTATAGGGTTAACAGTGGTAGACCATATTCAAGTTTAGGGATCAGGACTTTTTTTCTTTGGCTCAATGTGATCATGGAGAGAGAAGATGGGAGATTTTATAATACAATTTTAGTTGGCCAAGGGGTTTGTTTACTATTTTGCCTACACATTTGATGAGTGATAAGGAAGGGTTCATGATAATACCAAGATAATTTTGTTCTAAAACAGTTGGAATGAGGTTGTATGTGATATTTTTAAGAGCAGGGAAGGGAGAGCTTTAAGTTTTGTGGTGTGGTAGAATAACATGACATTAGATTTGCTTTGATTGACAAGGAGCTATTTATTTTGCAACCATGCGTTTATTTTGGAGACAGAAGCCTATAGTTGTTGATGGGGCAATAGTAGAGGGCTAGGGCTGAGGAGAAGCAGATCATTTATGTACATAAATAGGATTAAGGTCTGGAAGGTTGAGTGCCATATGTCTGATTAAAAGGGAAAATAGAAGTGTGCCAAGGACATATCCATAAGGGAGACCAGTATTAAGAGTTCCATTACCTGAAAAAGACTTGTGTTTGTTGTGACACAGAGAGCTGTAACTACATTAAATGAATTGCAGAGGTCATGTTGTGCATCAGAAAGTAAACCAGGCCTATTAATGGGTCCAAAGAGGCACTTGAGCATCTTATGAAATATTGTTGTTATTATTGGACATATATTTGAGATATTTCTATCATCTTTGCAGTCTTTTGGGGAGCAGAACTTATGGCGACAGAGAATAACGGTATACTTTAATTGTCTGAGAAATATTCCTGTTGAAAGTAAGAGATTGAATATCATCATCATCTTCTTTTGGCTGTTCCCGCTAGAGGTCACCACAGCGGATCACCTGTTTCCATTTCTTCCTGTCCTCTGCATCTTGCTCTGTCACACCAACCACCTGCATGTCCTCTCTCACCACATCCATAAACCTTATCTTAGGCCTTCCTCTTTTCCTGTTACCTGGTAGCTTCATCCTTAGCATCTTTTTCCCAATATACGCTGCATCCCTTCTCAGCACATGTTCAAACCAATGTAATCTTGCCTCTCTGGCTTTGTCTCCAAACCTTCCAACCTGGGCTGACCCTCTAATATACTTATTCCTAATCCTGTCCAACCTTGTCACACCCAGTGCAAATCTTAACATCTTTAACTCTGCCACATCCAGCTCAAACTCCTGCCTTTTTGTCAATGCCACTGTCTCCAACCCATATAACATAGCTGGTCTCACTACCCTCTTGTAGACCTTCCCTTTCACTCTTACAGGTACTCGTCTGTCACAAATCACTCCTGACACTCTTCTCCACCTACTCCATCCTGCTTGTACTCTCTTCTTCACCTCTCTTCCACACTCACCATTACTCTGAACTATTGACCTCAAGTATTTAAACTCATCCACCTTCGCCACCTCTACTTCTTGCATCCTCACCATTCCTCTATCCTCCCTCTCATTCACACACATATATTCTGTCTTAGTCCTGCTGACCTTCATTCCTCTTCTCTCTAGAGCATATCTCCATCTCTCCAGGGTCTCCTCCACCTGTTCCCTACTCTCACTACAGATCACAATGTCATCTGCAAACATCATAGTCCATGGGGATTCCTGTCTGATCTCGTCTGTCAACCTGTCCATCACCATTGCAAATAAGAAAGGGCTCAGAGCTGATCCTTGATGTAACCCCACCTCCACCTTAAACGCATCCGTCACTCCCACCGCAGACCTCACCACTGTCACACTACCCTCGTACATATCCTGTACCACTTTTACATACTTTTCTGACACTCCTGACTTCCTCATACAATACCACAACTCCTCTCTAGGCACCCTGTCATATGCTTTCTCCAAGTCTACAAAAACACAATGCAACTCCTTCTTACATTCTCTGTACTTCTCCATCAACACTCTCAGAGCAAACATTGCATCTGTAGTGCTCTTTCCCAGCATGAAACCATACTGCTGTTCGCTAATCATCACATTGCTTCTTAACCTAGCTTCCACTACTCTTTCCCATAACTTCATGCTGTGACTGATCAATTTAATCCCTCTGTAGTTACTACAGCTCTGCACATCACCCTTATTCTTAAAAATCGGTACCAAAACACTTTTTCTCCATTCCTCAGGCATCCTCTCACTTTCCAAGATTTCATTAAACAATCTGGTTAAAAACTCCACTGCCATTTCACCTAAACACCTCCATGCTTCCACAGGTATGTCATCTGGGCCAACAGCCTTTCCATTCTTCATTCTCTTCATAGCTATCCTTACTTCCTCCTTGCTAACCCATTGTACTTCATGATTCACTATCCCTACATCATCCAACCTTCTCTCCCTCTCATTCTCTTCATTCATCAACCCCTCAAAGTACTCTTTCCATCTCCTCAACACTCTCTCCTCGCTTGTGAGTATGTTTCCCTCATTATCCTTTATCACCTTTACCTGCTGCACATCTTTCCTAGCTCGGTCCCTCTGTCTAGTCAATCGGTACAGGTCCTTTTCTCCCTCCTTAGTGTCCAACCTTTCATACAACTCTTCATATGCCTTATCCTTAGCCTTCGCCACCTCTCTCTTTGCCGTTCACCTCATCCCCTTATACTCCTGACTACTTTCTTCATCTCTCTGACAATCCCACTTCTTCTTTTCCAACCTCTTTGCCTGTATACTCTTCTGTTTCTGTACTTCCACATTCCACCACCATGTCTCCTTGTCATCCTTCCTCTGTCCCGATGTGATACCAAGCACCTTACTAGCCATCTCTCTTACTAGCTCTGCTGTAGTTACCCAGCTATTTGGTAACTCTTCACTGCCACCCAGTGCCTGTCTTAACTCATCCCTGAACTCCACCTCACAATTCCCCTTTTTCAATTTCCACCATTTGATCCTTGGTGCTGCCCTCACACTCCTCCTCCTCTTCTTGATCACGAACGTCATCCTACAAACCACCATCCTATGCTGCCTAACTACACTTTCTCCGGCCACCACTTTACAGTCTCCAATCTCCTTCAAATTGGCCCTCCTGTTAGATATTTAGTAAAAAATGGGGAGACATTTTTACAAGTAGAGGGTGTAATTTCAAAATACTGGTGCATTTAAATGTCTTCTTTTAACCACATTTCTGTTATACTCCTTATATGAGGGTCTTATGCCAGAACCCACAACACCTTCTTCAGCTTACTCTTATTACACCAATATACAGATCAACTTAGATGCAAATTTTTAAAGTGTTTATTCTGAGCTCTTTATTTTTGACAGGGGTAATGGTGATAGTAAAGTGATATGTAAGTGGATCTATAGGGCCTGTGTTTATGTGGATGTTACCTATTAGAATGATTGTTATAATTATATTATCTATAAGCTCCCATCATAGTATCCACATATATCTTTCAAATCCTGCCCTCTCCCAGCTCTTAGGGTGGACTTGTATCTTTAAATTTTTATTCCCTAGCATAATAGACTATATTTCTAATACTTTTGTATATATACTAATTGTCATATTTAATCATCATTTTTTTATTTATTTAATCTTTCCACTAATACTCTTTCCTGGTTCTCCAGTTACCTCTCTGACAGATCTCAGGCTGTCAGATGGAAGGACTCTACCTCCTCCTTCTTACCTACTCCTACCGGCGTTCCTCAGGGATCCATCCTCAGTCCCATACTTTTCAACATCTTCATAAACAACCTTCACACTGCTATCCCTGACTCAAAAGTCATCCAATACGCTGATGACTCTACCTTAGTCTGTGCCGCCCCCCAATTTTTCTGAACTTCTCTCCAAAACACAAACAGCTTTTTTCACTACAGAAAACTGGATGCACCAAAACCATCTCTCCCTCAACTCCAATAAATCCAAAATACTAATTTTCCTCCCTACCAAGGCTGCCTCCTTTGACAAAAACACTTTCAACATCCTCAGCCAAACCAACACCCCTATAGAAGTGGTACCCTACGCTAAACTCCTTGGCATAACCATTGACGAACGCCTTAAATTCGACCTCCACATAAAATAAAACATAAAAACCCACCAAAAGTTAGGTATGCTCTACAGGAATAATCTATTTCCTTCTAAATCCTCTAGACATACCTTAGCTACCTCCTACCTTCTTCCCTCTCTACTTTATGGTGCCCCTCTTCTAACTAACCTGTCCACCTCCCTCTCCTCTAAACTTGAAGCTTGCTATAATAAAATCTGTAAATTCGCCACTAAATCCAAAACCTCAACTCACCACTGCCTCACCCTTCAATCTCTAAACTGGTTAGAACTCCCTAACCACCTTGACTACCTTCAACTTACAACCACTCATAAATTAATATTCTACCCATAAAAATGCCCAGCTCTAGCCAACATCCTTCCACCTTACATCCCCAATCGATCATTAAGATCTGAACACCAAAATCTAATCTCCATTCACAGACCTAAACATCCCGCCGGCCAGCAACTTCTTTTCTTCTCTCTAGGTAGAAAATGGAACTCCCTCCCTCCTTCTCTTACAACCATACCTAACAGAGAATACTTCAAAACCCAACTTTTCTTACACCTATCTTCAAAATGGAAATGTTCTTGCTTTCACCCTACTTAATTTCTAGGCTTCCCTAAACTAAACCCCTCTAATTCTGTACCTTCTGCACTCTAATTCTTGCTAAATGGTTTTATCTGACTCTCCCTTGAATGTAAGGAAGAAAATATTGCAAATTTTTATTACAAAAAAAAATGTTTTTTGTTGTTTTTCTTAGCTTTTGCAGTGCTCTTCTTTGTACTTTTGCTGTGTTTTTCTTATCATTTGTGGTGCTCTTCTTTGTATTATTGCTGTGTGGACATTCTGTTTGTAAAATTGCATTTACAGTGTTATTACTATGTATACCTGCAGTGTGGACACTCTTTGTATTTATCTCATACATTGTATTATTTGATTGTACTGCCTTTGGAGCTTTTCTCCCCGGGCCTCCACTGAAAATGGGTACTTCTTGGCCCAGTGGACTTCCCCAGTAATCAAACTGAAATAACAAATAAATAAATAAATAATTATTTCTACATCACTGTTGTGTCCTCATGCTTTATCAAACTGTATGTATATATTTTTTTAATTACATTTGTATTACTTTTTTATTTGATGTTATTTCACTCTCTGGAGCTTTTCTCTTCAGGCCTCTGCTTAAAATGTACTTTTATTACCGAGTCAGACTTTCCCAGAAAATAAATGTCAATAAATAAATAATACTGTACTAAAGTTTAGATAAGATTTTTTTGAGTAATTAGGGTAGTGAAAGAGAGTTTTGGAAGAGATATAGCAGTATGGTAAATTTCTTTTTGGAGGCATAATTTAGGAAAGGGGACTATTTAGTCATGAATGAAGGAAGGCAGATTGCTTGATGATGTGGAGTCTAGAAAGGTTACTGTAAAATGATTGCTTTTGAAAGAGAATTGAATCAGAAAGGAAAAGATTAAGAGCAGGGAGCAGAGTAGGAATATGGATGTTAGGACTATTTTTATGATAACCATGGTGATGATATTTAGGTAATGATATGGTGTTTTATTAAATTAAATGTATATGAAAATAATATGTGGAGGCACTGCTGAGATGAACCATAGATCAGTGTAACTGAGTAAGATGAAGAAAGTGTTGTCCTGTAAATGTAAGGTTTAGTAACCAAAGACTCCTGTTGATGGTGTTGTAGAGAGAGAGAGAGAGTGTGAATGACTAGGTGAATGGTTATTGATATAAGAGACAAGTGTCATAGCATCCCTGCCACTAGAGCAGTGATATTGGTATATTTATTATATCAATGATGTTAATGCCAGCAGTAGTCTGGAAGCACAGCTGTCACCTGTAATGCCATGCTTTATGTGGTAAAATGGAGTAAAAGAAAGATGGTTAAATTATAGTTGTAGAAGGTGCAAGGGAAGGGCTGGAATGAAGGTGAATATAAGTTGTGTAGAGTTTCTGGACAGAGAAAAAAAACTTGGGTGGGCATGGAAGAGTGTAGGAGTGAGTATCAACTTGCTGCCACCTAGGCTGTTTGCGTTACTTTAGTGGGGAGGTATACAGGGAGGCTGCTACCAGCCATGTAAGGAAGAAGGTGTAAATATGAGAGAAGAGAAGGTAGAGTGATGACAAAGCTGGGATTGTAATAAAGAGGAGTATAAGTAAGCATGATAGGTAGAAGAATTTGATTCAGTTGTTAAGTGGGTGGTAAGGAAGTGCAGACGAAGTGATGAATAATTATGCAAGGGTGTGTTTTTTGGGAGGTGATAGCACTAGTTCAAAGGGGTGTGGTTAGAGACATATAAATAGCTGATGATATTGAAGGGGTGAGAATAGAGTTGGGTAGAGATTAAAGTGAAATTGTGGTGGAACATAGCTGAATTGAATGGGATGAAACACAAGAAAGAGAGACACAAAACCTCTACAGTCTACAATTACTGTAAGTAAGGGTGAAGGGTCAAGGGAGATTAGGCAAAACTAAATGAAGTACAGGGCTTTGAGAAAGAATATTATGGGGACAGGCTGCTCAAAGTTGCAGTATCAGTACTCATTTAAAACACATGACTTGTCTGGTTCTCATATAAGCTTTATAAGCATCGAATAGTCCAAACAAATTTGTATAAGTAGTTCAAAGTTTTGGTAACACATAGTGTTCATAGCCATTAATGCTTACCTAAAAAGTTTATTAAAGGCAAATTCTGCCCACTAATCAGTGCAGCTTTGATTAAGAAATGCTTTAGAAGATATTTGACTACTTTTGAAAACTTGTTCTTAGTGGCAGAAATCTGTAATATTTCAGGGCTAGAAGAAGGTTCTCAAAGGCTGATTCCGCCCACTAACCAGTGTCTCTTATTAAGGAATGCTTTGGCAGACCTCTGAACACTTTTGAAAGCTTGATGCTGGCAGGATGAATCTTTAATATTTCAGTGGAATAGGTAAGAAGAAGCAGGCTGCTGCCAAAAGTCTATTAAAAGAAGATTCTAGACATAAATCAATGTAGGTGTGATTAAGGAGTGCTTCAGAAGATCTTCAACCACTTTTCAAAGCTTGATCCTAGTAGGAGGAAACTGTAGTATTTCAGGGGTAGAGGTGACACCCCAACTGCCAAGAAAGCCCAAACCCTGAAGTGAGATGAACACCTGGTGAATGATGCAAAATTGTTAAACATGATCATCTTTTCCATATTTTGAACGGCATACAAGTAAGTGAATTTTAATAATGTGCAGAAGTCAATAAAAAATAAACAGTGTTAAGTGCTTTTCATGCAATACTGTATACTTAAATAACTGTCATATTACAGATACTCTGTATTATCCATATACAAGTTAACCCCCTTTTTAAAACCAATTTTTTGGCATAAATTTCTTGAATTATACACAAGGATATGTGGTATAGCTGAAATAAATTTAATGATAATAATTAAATCAGGCTGTATCTATGAAGAAAATGTGTGTTAGTTCAAAATTATACTTGGATGGAAAGAAACATATTTAGAAGTCTTTCTAGCATTTAGATGTCTGTATACCATTTGCATGTTACTTTGTCTTTAAAGTACTGACACAGTCTTTTAAAAGATATTACTAGCAACTAGTCTGTTATTTTCAAAAGTAGTTTTTTCCCGAAATGTCCAGTACAATTTTTGAATACAGCATCATCTTAAGAATTGCTGGTTATGATTTTATCATAAAGACCTTGTGAAATGAACAAAAGATTTATATAGGCTAATATTGTTCAAGCAAGTGAGACAGAGAATATTTATGAATAGGATATAAGAATATGAGGTAAATATATAATTTTTTGAAAGATGGCTAAGACAGAAGCTGGAATTCAGAAAACTTTACCACTTTGTGGTATGTGAAATTTGCTTGACACACAGCTATGCAGTTCAGAAAAACTTGCTCCTTAATGCAGGCAGGCATACTTCTCAACTACCCAGATTTTCATAGAATGTCCAGATTTTTGCCTAAGATTGTTAGTCTATTTGTCATAATAGTTGAGGTTTTATGGCATCTCTGAGGATAAATAATTACAGACATCTGATTTTCAGATTCCATATCCTTCACAGAATGCATGCTAATGCAAAATATGTTATTCTAACAATTTCCTAAGTTTATAAGAACTTATATGCCCCTATTTTAGGGCCTTTGTCCCTCCATTAATTTTGGCTGTTTACAGATTTCTTGTGCTAAGAGATTGAGAGGTATGCAGGAAGGCCAAGCAGCACAGCCAAGTGTGGTATATGCTAATAACCATATAAAGACATAGTAATGGGCAATATTATAAAAATCATACTCATTGTCTATGCTAATGTGGCAAAACAAGATGGCAGAATGATTCAGAAATGTATAAATGCTGTGCAATGAGGCTGTACCTGCAGTAGATTTGAACACAGGTGAAAGCTCGCATTTAGATTCAGGGAATTGCTAAGTAGTGTTAGGGTTTGCTACTACTTTAGTAAATATGTATCTCCAAGAGGCTCTCATTACTGCAGCCTTACCTGCCAGTGAATGATTTTGACCCTGGAAGTGCTGGGTCACCTGAATATGGTTAACATTGTATGGTCTTCGTGACACCAACATGGTGGATTTGTACCATGAAGACAGGGGCACAATTCAAGGAATTGTGGAAATATGTGACCCTGTCTGCAGTCCAAAGGGATTCATAGAGTACCTATATCAGGGGATACTAAATTATGCATGTTTTTTACCTATATTAGATACAGGAACCATTCCGTGACCTACAGGGAACACAACAGGGGTGTCTCAGGCATCTGCCTTTAGAATATTCTATCATTTTTTCAATTCCATGCTGCAGCATGTGGGAAAGCATGTGTGGTTTCCATGTACCACAGAGAAGAGAGACAACATCCTGTGGGACTTCCATGATGCAACTCCTTTTCCTGAGGTACTGGGGACCATAGACTCTACCCACAATGAAATAAAGGGCTCCACTGGTGGACATAGAAGGAGGTACATGAACCACAGAGGGTATCACACCATCTGCCAGGTGATCTGCAATGCATAGGTTATCAGCTACAATGTGTGCACAGACCACCCAGGCAGTTATTACAACTCCTACATATGGTACATCTCTGAGCTGTACCAATAGTCTGAGAGGAATGACTTCCCACACAGATATCTTGCTCATGATGCCAGACATGCCTTGGAAATCTGGTGCATAACACCTATAAGTAATCCCAAAAATCAAATAGACCATGAACGGAAACATGCTGAGTCACAAATGAGAACTATTACTGGACTTATGTTTGGGTTGCTAAATACCTGCTTTTGCTGTCTGAATTCAACTGGTGGTGGCCTGTAACAATACCTTGTCACATGTGCAAAAATATTTTCAGTGTTTTCAATGTTGTACAATATCATACTTAGGAAGCAATTACAGCAGGGTGGGCACTTGAGGGGCAGCAGTCCTCAGCACACTAGGCAGTGGAGGTTGGGGCAGTTGAGAAGACAGTGCAGGAATCAGCAGTAGGGGATGATCATGTCATACAGAGGTCAGTGCATACTGCAGTGACACTGGCAAAGAGGCAACATGTTGCATATGGCTTCAGAATACAGTCGGTAAGAGTAAAGTAGAGTCACTCCAATAAAATGAGGCATGCAAAACCAACACCAGACTCTGCACACCCATGCATTTGATGTCTATACAGTGCATCAGGCATAAGCAACCCAAGTAACAATGCACAAAGAGCAGGACAGAATAATCATCATTAGCACAGGTGGGCAACAGAGTAGTGGAACAGATGTCTTTCACCTGGAAGTATGTGAGTGCTGATGAAGTATGAAAGTAAAATATGTTTTTATATGTCCTGCCTATTCTGGAGAGAGGTGGTCTTTAATGTAAGACTCTGTGGAAAAGGCCAATGTCAATAGAGGTGTACAATGTACTAGGACTATGGTGGTGTGAATGTGAGTCTGCAGGGACACATCCACAACATTAGTTGCAGCAATGCATCTCAGTCTACTGGACAAGTCCAAGGCATGCATAGCAGGTGTTTCAGCATTCCATGCACATCCCCACCCATGAGCACTGGCTCTACCAGGAATTGCACTGGATGCAGCACCACCCTGAATAAATGCTGTTGTACTGCATGACCTTGAATGATGACTGCTTTGATATATGCCAAGGTGGTGACGGTCACAACCACAAGGACATCCTCTCCTTGATGTAGACTCTTCTATAACAGATGTTACCATGGAAATGGCAGTACTGTGGAAGTAGGATCTTGATCATTCACAAACATGTTGGCTTCCATCTGTGGATGTAGCAGTCCCCCTTTCCCTTTCAGGCAAGGCAGAGAAGACATTTTGCTTTCCAGTGTGTAACTAAGTCATTCTAACCAATCACATAGCTGGGACATGCACTCTTGTAGATCATCATGCACATCCTTCATCACCCTCACTAGCTCCATCATGCCTGTGGTGTACTAGTTTGTGCCTTCATGAAGGTATATCACACACAAACATACACACACATACTGAGTTGAGGTAACTGACACACCAACCTCAGGGGGACTGTGGTAATCATATCTCCAGCAGGCACCATTACCCACTCCCCTGTGTGGCTTCTATACTCATGAGTGCAGATTTTGACATCTTTCCTCTGGTGGCCAGCACACTTCCCTGGTTTATAATGCTCCATTAACCTATCCTCTATGTGATGTGTTGGTAGCCTGGATATCCACAGGCACATAGTTTGTGTCTATGGCCTGTACCCCCTGACTATACCAGCTCATCCTCACCATCATCATCAGAAGCTGCATGAGGTGTTGGTAGCCTGGATATCCACAGGCACATAGTTTGTGTCTATGGCCTGTACCTCCCTGACTATGCCAGCTCATCCTCACCGTCATCATCAAAAGCTGCATATCCTCCAGCATCAGGTATGGGCAGATCCACAGTACTGGTGCTGGATAAAGAATGACCTGATAATACACTAGGCACAAAACACCTGTTATACAGTAGGTTCATAGGTTCATAGGTTCATAGGTTCATACTAGGCTATCTGCCCAAGGGCATTTATAAGCCTAGCCCATAGTTATGTGGCTTTCGCCACCCCTTTAGTTTGAATAAAAACTATGCCTATCATTTTGCTGTGCCTCTGTCAAGCAGTGACACTGAAGTAATCCCTGGGGTATATCTGCAATCTCCCATCCATTGGTCAAGATTCCTCTTGAACAAGGCCAGAGAGGTGCTCTGCCTCACATGTACCGGGATTTTGTTCCACAGCATAGGGAGTCTCTGGGTGATGAATCTGTCCCTCCAGCACGTTCTATTTATAACCGTGTCAAGGTTTAAGTCTCCCGCCCTTGTGGTTCTGAGGGATCTAGATTTTTTGAGGTGAATCATATTCATCAAATCTGGGTTTGACATGGCCTTATATGTCAGGCACAGGTCACCTCTGAGCAAGCGGTATGAGACTGAATAGAGCTGGAGTTCTTTCAATCGGGCAGCATAAGACATATTTTTGAGACCCTTTATCCTTTTGGTGAGGAACTTTTGGGGCCTTTCAAGCTGCAGCAGGTGTCTGGTCAGATACATTCCGAACGGGGCATTGTACTCAATCATAGGTCTAATGAGTGATGAGTACAGGGGGACGATGACCTCCCTTGATCTAGATGTGAATCCCTTCATGATCAGGTGGGCGATATAGAAGGTTTTCCTAACTACTTTAGCAACATGAGTGTCAAATGAAAGGCTACTGTCAACCTGGGTCCCCAGATCCCTGATGACTTTTTCTGTGCTCAGTGGAAATGTGCAAGAGTATGTCGGCTTTCGCAGCCCCATTGATTAATTAACTGATCCTCTGTCAAGCAGAGCCAATGAAGTGATTGATCCCAGGGGTGTATTTTCTGTTACCCATCAACTCATCAAGGTTTCTCTTGAAGAGTGTTAGTGAGGGGCTCTGCCTGATGTAATTTGGAATTTTGTTCCAAAGCATGGGGAGTCTCTGTGACAGGAATCTATCCCTTCAGCATGTTCTATTTATTGTTGTGGTGAGGTTTAGCTCACTAGAGCACTTGGCTCGCAGTGACTTATATTTCTTTAGGTGGAGCATGTCCATCAATTCTGAGTTGGACATGGCTTTGTAAGTCAGGCAGAGATCACCTCTGAGTAAGCAATATGCCACTGAATACAGCCAGAGTTTTTTCATTCGGGCTGCATAGGACATATGTTTGAGACCAGTAATCCTCTTTGTGAGGTACTTTTGTGGTCTTTCCAGCTGTTGGAAGTGTCTTGTGAGGTACATCCCAAATGGGGCATTGTACTCTATGATGGGGACTAATGAGTGATGAGTAGAGGGGCACTATAACCACTTTATTTCTAGATGTGAACTCTTTAGTAATTAGATGGGCCACATAGAAGGATTTCCTAATGACTTTGGCAATATGATTGTCAAAGGAGAGATTACTATCTACCTGGGTCCCCAGATCGCTTATTACCTCTTCTGTATTAAGGGGGCTGCCACCTATGTGGTAATTCATGGGTGTTTTGTTTTTCCCAAACGGGATGACTATGTATTTTTTGGCATTTAGCTTGAGGCCATGACTTTGACACCAGGTGTCCATCTCAGTAAGGCCCTTTTGGAGGACGTCAGTGTCAGCTGGAGAGTCAATTATGGCTCCCAGTTTGCAGTCATCAGTGAACTTGGTTAGCCATAGACCTCCTGTGCTTGCCTGTACTTCTGAGAAGTATATGGCGAACAGTAGGGGTCTCAAGACCAAGCCTTGTGGGACACCACTTGTGACTGGTTTAGAGTCGGACCTGGAGCCCGCTATTCTTACCATGTGAGTTCTGTCTGTAAGCCAGTTGGCAACCCATCTCATGATGCAGGGGGTTATGTTTAGGCTGGTGAGTTTTTCTGTAATACCCAAGTGGGGAATGGTGTCGAAAGCCTTGGCGAGGTCAAGGTAGGCTGTGTGAACCACTTTTCCCTCATCTATGGCCTTGGTGACTGTCTTGAAGAAGTCAACCAGGTTTAGTAGGCATGATCTGCCCATAACAAAGCTGAACTGGGTTGTGTCAAGTGTTTGGAGGTTCCCAATGTCTTTGTTAATGAGTTCCATGATGATGCACTCCATAGCCTTGCAGACCAGGTTAGTCAGGCTTATGGGGCGAAAGTTACCAGGGTCATTTGTGGCCCCTCCTTTGTGGAGAGGAATAACCGTTGCTGTGCGCCATTCTATGGGCACGTAGCCTGTGGAGAGGCTGAGGTTGAACAGCATGTTTAGGTGGGGGGTTAGTTCATTCTGTAGTTTGTACAAAATGCAGCCTGGGACACCATCTGGTCCCATTGACGCTGTGTTTTTGGCTTTTGAAAGGGCTGTTTTCACCTGTGCATCTGTGATTTTTGGGACACTACACTTTTCCAGTATTGTTGTGGGCCCTTTTGGAGGTGAGAGAGGGGTGAAGTTTGCACTGAATCTATCTGCCAGGATGTTAGCAATATCAGTAGGTTCAGTATATTTTGTGATATTTTGCACTAGTTCAGTGCATATCTGCGAGTTGCCACTTAGATTCTTAACATAGCTAAAGAAGGCTTTGTGGTTATCTTTTGAATCCTTGGCTATTTTTCTTTCGAAGTTAGCCTTTGATGATTTCAGGAGGGACCTCAGTTTCTTACTGATACTGATCAGGGATGTCTTTCCTTCTTGGGATTTGCTTTTTTTCTGAACTAGTTTCCTCCTTCTATTGTATAGCCTGTTTATTGCAGGGGTCCACCAAACTGGTTTCCTTCTCTTAGTGGAGTGAGTCTTGGTTTTGCTAGGGATGGCACCTTGTAGGTGCTCATAGAGTGCATTTGTAAAGGTTTCTGCATCTTGGGCAGTGTTATCCTTTAGCATGGGGGCTGTGAAACTTACCACCTCTGTCTTAAGTAAGGTGAAGTTTGCTTTAGAAAAGTTTTTTAATGTGGTTTCCTTAGTTGGGGGTGGTGGTGGGGTGTGGACATCCAGAGTGACTAGTTTATGGTCTGATCTAACCAGTGATGGGTTGGCCTCCGGTTTGGAACACCTGTCGCCCATGTTGGTGATGACCAGGTCCAATATGTTTTCACCTCTGGTAGGGGAGTTTACTAGCTGATCCAGGGCATTTGAGTTGTTGAATTCCAGGAAGCGCTGAGCCTGGGAATTTGTACTCGAGTAGTTTTCCCAGTGAATGGTAGGGTAATTGAAATCACACAATATCAGGGTGTTTGGTAGGACCTTCATGTTTTCCAGTGTCTCCAGAAAGGTGGAATGTTGGTCCTGGGTCATGGAGGGTGATCTGTAGCAGGCCACAATTTTCATTGCAGATTTGCCCGATGTTAGTCGCACATGGATGATCTCAGAGGTATTGTGATACACCACTAACCTGAAGGTGTAGGTATCCTTGATGAATATGGATACACCCCCTCTTTTTGTGTTTCGGTCCGTGTTCTGTGGCCGAAATGTGTGGTATGAGTTGTAGCCTGGTAGTGCTGGGGTACTCTCTGGAGCCTTGAACCAGGTTTCAGTTACTGCACAGATGTTGACGTTCTCCATACTGAGGAGTGCTTTGAGCATGTGCATTTTGAGATTTAAACTCCTGGCGTTGAGTAGCATAGCCCTCCATTTTTTGTTAATTGTGCTGTTTATGGAGGTGGGTTTGACTTTTGAGCCTTGCCTAAAAAAGGCACTATGGGGGCAACAAGAGCCTTGGTCAGTATTTGAAAGCCTAGGGGTGACAGGTGCAAGCCGTCTCTTGCGAAGCAACGCGGCTTGTCGAGCATGTCGTCCCAGGCTGACAGACACTGGATCCCCTCTGAATGACACCAGTTCAGAACATTTCCATCATAAAAGTCTACTCAAACTTCTACAGTCCACCATTATCAGTAAATATGCACAATTCTACAGTCCACCATATTCAGTGAATTCAGTTCTTGTCATAGTTATCAACCTTAGAACAAAAAACCTGGACAAAGCCAATAATGGGGTAATACAGTCCAAAAAATAAGGACAAATTTCAAATATTCATCTTTTAAACTTAGAAAATTGCTAGAATAAAAGGTTGTGTTACTATTGTAAAAGGTTGTGTTACTATGTATTTTCTGAAGAATATGAAGTCTGAAATTCAAATGCCTGTCAATTTTACCTCTGACGGAACAAAAACAATTTTCAGCAGATGCCCAGGGAGAAATACTGCAGACACATGTCTTTGTAAAATGGCAGGACACCAGAGCAAATCCACACAAACACAGGAATGAGATGCAGACTCCACACCGAAGGTACCCCAGCCAAGAATCAAACCAGAAAAACCTATAGCTGCAAGGCAACAATGCTACAACTGCACCATCAAATATGTAAGGAATTAAACATTCAGAAACCTGAAGTTTGAAATTCAAATACCTGTCAATTTTCTTTAACATTTGTTAATCAGGACAATCTGACTTGGAACAAAAAAACAATTTTCAGCAGAGGCCCAGGAAGAAATAATGCAGACATGTTTTTATAACAGGGGAGGACACAAAAGCAAACCCACACAAACACAGGGAGAAGATGCAGACCCCACACAGAAGGCACCCCAGCCAAGAATCAAACCCAAGAACCTGCAGCTGTAAAGCAACAATGCTACCAGTGCACCCTCAAATATCAAGCATTGCAATATTTAGAAACCACAGACATGAGGAACAGATCAGATCAAATATGAGGCAAAAATCTGCAATTTTTTTTTTTTAGAAATGGTGGTGGGTAGGGAATTCAGGTCCTTAACACCTGCATACAAGGTACAGGATTCAAGCCTGAGTATCTCTACCCACCACCATCTGTTCTCTGGGGCATTTCACACACACACAGTCATGTGCATGTGTACATACACACACAAGAAGTATAAATAAGTGAGTAAAAGGCAATGAATAGTTGCTCCAGTTTTCACATACTTTACCGTGATGCACACTTAGGACAACTAGACAACAATAAATAATATTGAGTCATCATTCTATTAGCAACATATTTGCTAAATATAAAACAATGCATTTTAAAGATGCTTTAAACATACTAGTTAAAGTTGTTTAGATGTTTCAGATTAAGCAAGCCTGTTTCACACTTTGAAAGGCATTCTTCCATGTCTAGGAGACCGAATGTTAAGACTGATGCATAGCATCACCTTTTATCTCTTCCAACTGACGAGTGAATATTAAACCAAAGTTTCCTTGTTAACAAGTCAGCAATCCTGCATCGACAGCATAAAACCAGTGTAACTTTTAAGGTCCTAACCTACACAAAGGCATAATACTTTGCTTAGCATGAACCCACTTTATACTACTTTTAAGAGTTACCCTGAAATTGAGTTACTTATTTACTGACTAATACTAAATGCAAGTAGCAACTGTCACTATCTCTTTATTTACAAAGGAACATAATAAAGAGTATACCTACTTTAGTTCTGCACATTCACTCTGTTCTTCTTCTAACTTCTTTTCTTTCTTCTTCTTTCTTCAGTTCTTCTTATGTTCTTCCTTCAGCACAGGCTGCACAGCACAGCTGACAAAATATTATAGCGCCCAAATAAAAAAAAATTAAAATCCAAGACCAATGGCAAATTATTAATAAAATAATCGTTCCTTCTCCTTCCCGTGTGACTGACTCAGACAGTCACGAATCAGCCCACAGCTGACTATCTGATTGATTCTCACTCTTTTCCCAGCACATAAAGCCCAGGAAGAGAGCGACAAACAATCAGCAGCATTTAGCCCAGCAAGCACGTCATGACGTGCCTGCGGACATCGCAGTCCGAGCCCCTTCCAATTCTATGCGGTTTGGAATTGCATAGACTTCTGGGCATCACAATGATGCCTTAATTACTCCACCGGGCTGCAATAAAAACAAAACAAAATAATCTATTTAAAACCGCCGCAACCCGAGGCGGTTAAAGTGCGCATGCGCGTACTTGCGAGTCGCGGACTCGGAGAGATGCATTTAAACCAAAAAAATACTACATCTGCTACTGTCACACAAAAAGGTACTTTTTTTTACATTTTCTTTTTTTAGCTGAGGGGGCTGCAGTCCGGCAGTTTGATGCCACGAGCCGCCCCTGCATACCAGTGTTTCAGCAATACAGCTTCAGTTGCATTAACAACCTTATTCCCACATGGGCCTGTCAAGTCCATACACCACACCACCAGTCCCCCCAGCCATAGAACATGCTGTTTGTGTCCCTGATAATTATGTATATCTGTAGCCACACTATTTAATTAAAGTCAGGCTCATAAGTGTATTAAAGAATATCCCGCTAAAACATTAGCAGTACCATTGCAAGTAAGCAACATGACAAGATCATTTATGTCTCCTTCTAACCAAGCTGTCGAACCTCAGCTTCTCCCCTGCTACTGTTGCATGATTTTCCAGCTATCTCTCTGAGCATGAGCAATCAGTAAGATGGCTCTCAGCTCTCTCTCCTCCTCTCCCTGTAAAATGTGTGTCCTACAAGGATCCATCCTTGGCCCACTACTCTTTAACATCTTTACTAACCTGCTCTATACCTTCTGCCCCCAGTCTTCCCTCATACAATATACAGATGACTCTACAGTCATCACCTTCTCTGATACTCCCTCTGATCTTATCTCTGCTACCCAAGAATCCTTTAACTCAGTTGAAGCCTGGCTTTCTCAAAACCAGCCTGTCTTTCTCAAAACCAGCTTATTCTTAACCCCCCAAAAATAAAACTTAACCCCCCCAAAAACAAAACGTCTTCTCTTTCTTCCTAAAAACCTCACCCACCTCAAAACCAGTTTTTCTATTCTATTCCTAGATAACACCTCCATCACTGTTGAAAATAACATAAAACATTTAGGAGTCATAATTGATTATCAACTTAAGTTTGACTTGTATATAAACAGCAGTATCAAAAAAACACATCAAAAACTTGGGGTCCTCTATAAAAACAAAAGGTTCCTCACTAACAAAGCTAAAATTACTCTCTCTCATGCCTACCTCCTACCTAGCCTATTTTATAGCTCTCAAATTCTTACAAATCTAAACTCTACATTACTTGCCAAATTAGAGACAACTTACAGCAAGGTAGCTAGATTTGCCGGACACCAACCCTATAAATTTCACCATTGTCTTTCCCTAAAACACCTAAACTGGCTTTAGTTTCTCCACCAGCTACTTCCCTCTAAACTCCTCATAGTGTACTCAATCCTTTAGCAGAAATCTTACTGTCACAGCCTATCTCCTCTCATCTCATATTACAACCCCACCGGACCACTACTCAGCTCTGACCAACACCTCCTATAAATATACAAACCCAAGACCAAAATTGGTCAAAACCTCTACAGCTACCATCCTTCTATATCATGGAACAAACTCCCACATGAAATCAGGTCCCTTATAAATATCAAAGCTGCAGTAAGAGAATATCTAAAATCTCAATGGTCCTGCCTCTGCACACACCCACCTTAACCCTAAACAGTCATACTGTGGTCCTTGGTATATCACTCCTGTTAGGTCTGTTATATTATTAATGTCTCTAGTCTGCACATTTACTACCACTGTATAACACTTTAACATTCGAAAAATAAGATTGTGATATTTGATTATTTGCTTTAGGTTGACTATCTTCTGTAATGAATTACTGAACATTGCATTTGCCTGATTGTCATCTGTGCCAACTATTATCTGTAAATCCTATTTTATCTAGTCATTTGTCTTTCAAATATAAACCTAATGTATATAATACACTGTAATATTGTGGAGCTTTTCTCCCCGGGCCTCCACTGAAAAACAGCTACTCAGCTCAGTTGGACAATCCCGGTCAACAAATGTAAAATAAATAAATAAAAATACTTTTTCATCTGGCATGTGTGTAATACATAAGACAATGGATGTGCCTCATATTATGCTTACAATCTTGCAGTGAAACAACTGTTTTACCCTTCCAATCCCCCTCTCAATACAACTTCCCAAACATTTATTGACAAAACTATCTCTTATTATGTCCACAAGTCCAATAGCAATGACAAGTGTCAGTACTTTAAAATACAGACTTGCAAAAAGTAACACTTTGCAAAATTCGAGCCATACTTTTGTTTAATCAAATGTGCAATTATTCAGCTTTCTCATATTCCAGACTTGGCTACTGCATAGTTTCTTCTGTAACAGGATGAGATTCTCATCCAACATCCTACTTGTATCATGAAGATTCACCTAACTCAGTATGAGGATTATACTAATTAGGGCTCTACTAATTACTGTTTTTGAATCGCTCAATTTTAGTAAACAACACACCTGCTAATCATCTTTGTTCTCCTCGATGCTGTTTACATGCCTGGTCACTACAGGAGACACTGTCTAGGTGCAGTACAGGCCATACCTCCAGAGGCAGAGCTATAAATCCAAATCTTACCATCTGTGAAAGAAGCCATGATCGTGCCCGATTTCTTAACAAGATACAGAGATAAATGACTACCATGTTTCACACATTAAAGTGCCACGGTAAACCATAATAAAGTGCATATATTTTCTGAGCCCACCATGCAATGGAAATGAGGTGCCTGTCAATGCACATTAGTGCATTGTAGTCGGGGCATGGGAAACCTGATTTGGGTGCCAATTCTCTAACAATTTCATTTAATTTTTTTTAAGATGAGACATCATGTCTAGAGAATGTTCCTCTTAGAGCACAGAGGTGATGTGAGGTGGAGTCAATATATCTCTCCACCTTCTCCATAAGGATTACAGCAGGTGGCTCCTGCACAGGCACTGTCAAGGGCCTCAGTATAAGACTGAAGCCTGAAATAGTCCCATCCACAGGGGAACAGTTCTGTCACCATTATAGTAACAAAAGATGCTGCAATCCTGACCTCCTAGTTCAATGGGATGATGAAGTAAAACATCAAGTACTTCTCAACTGTCCAGACTTTTGCAGAATGTCCATAATTTTGCCTCTTATTTTTGGTCTGTGGCTCATAAAATTTGTGGTTTTCAGGCAAATCACTGAGGATTGACACCACTACATAATACTAAACAATAACAGACATTTGAGTTTCAGACATTGTATCCTTCAGAAAATATATAATAATGTAAAATCTGTCATTCTAACAACTCTCTAAGTTTATAGGATCAATACTTAAAATCTTTCCCTATTTTTGTCCCTTTATCACTCCATTATTTTTGGCTTTGTCAAGACTTATTGTACAGAGAGGTTGAGAGCTATGAGTACCAACTATGTACATAAGTAGAACTTATCTCAGCTACATACATAACCTGCCTCTGCATGCCATCCTCAGATATTACACAGTGCTCTTTTTCATTGTGTAACCCTTGAGGACTTTGAAATGAATAGGCAGCTGCACATAATGAGATCAGAGTGCCTAAGAGAGCACCAAAGTAAGGGTACTCTTTTAGAATCTACAGCCTTTAATTTTAACATTAGTAGCGATTAATTTTCAAACAGTATTACCTTTCATAAATCACTGACAATTCTGTGATAACTGGCATAGGTCAAAGGTAGCAGCAGTATGACTAATGAATTGTATTACTTTGTGTCTGGACATGTGCCATTTCATATACTTGGACATGTGACCCAAGAGGTTAGGGCTGCGCTCCCACATTGAGAGGAGGCCTGTGTTATAATGTTTAAGTTCAGGTTTCCATCTCATACTGTCTAAGGTGTTAGATGTGGGAAATATATAAGAGTAACATTTTTCCGATGGTGGATATCTGTTCATGGACAATCTTTTTCAATATACTTGTTTCCTGCACTTACAACCTGTGACTGAACTATGTCTGAGCAGCATTTTGCCTTTGTATATTTGTCCCAAATATCATCACTGTGTCTTAGACTACAGACCCCATTAATTTGTCCAGTAGCTTATTATGTTGATCATTTCTGTTTTAGAATTCTGGTGTTGATGGTGATGGGTTCAGGTCCATGCCTTGCCTGTGCATGGCAGCAGGATGTTAACTTGTGAGGCATGTTTGCTGTTAATTCATTAGGTGTAATTTAATCATAGGACAAGTACAAATCAGCTGTGTGTATTCACTGTATCATTTCTCTCTCTCTCCCTCCATTATCTTTGTCACTACCCTTTCTAATACATACATTTATCTTGGTTCTTATTTTGTTTTGCATCATTTATTTTACTATGATATACAGCAGCATCACACCTTGCACCATCCCTCTGACAAATGTTACTGGCTCCCTACAGTTAACCAGGAGCCAAAAATACTCCCGACAGGATGGAACCAAAATGTGACTAAATGCCTTAGAGACTCACTGGAATAGCACACAAAAAGACTTTATTAAAATAAAAACATGATTAATTTTTAATGTTTTTATTTTACTAAACTGCTTTTTTGTGCTGTTCCAGTGAGTCTCTGAAGCATTCAGTCACACTTTTGGCTAACTATAGGTGGCAGAAGCAGCAGGAGTACTATCACCGCTGCCACCAGAAAAATCCTGCACATGTAGGTCCCAACCTGCCACAATCACCTCCACATCTACTGCCACATCAGCTCCACCTGCTTCAGGTAGTCCTACACTGGATTCTGGACTGTTTGTACCCTCTAGTATAACTGCCAGGGGAGGTGACATCTTTATCAACTATTGGAGGCTGGCAAACATTGTGGGGGAGATTACAGTTACAGGTTGGATTAAATGGCCAGTTGAAGAACCTTCTCTGATGACTTATTGAGTAACATCCCTGTCAAGCACTGCCTCAACCATCTAAAACAGGACCAATAGGTGATGGTACCCATGGTGATGCTTTAATCTCCCACTGGGTCACAGTTGATAGAGACTGCAGCTGTGGACACCCCATCCTATCCCCATCCCGGTGTTCCCCTCCTTTTTGTGTTCATGTCCACTCCTGTTGGTTGTGCAGTCCTCCCTTCAGCATTGTCTTCTCTCTCTTTGTTTGATGTGTCCTTCACCATTATGTTCCCCGTTCCTCATTGTCTTTCCACATATGCTGCTAGCCATGTCTGTATTTCACTGATGCCTAACCTAACCCTCTTATGTTCCTTTTACATATCTTACTTCCTTTCCAAACTTACCTTCTGTGTATGCAAGACAAATGGGCACCTAGCCCACAAAAATAATTTTACCGCATCATTCCCACTTTCACTCTAAGCATTCCTTAGTTGCTTACCTTCAGTTCAACCTTCTGCTTGGTTCTATCTTTCTTATACTCCAATTTCTATCCATTAATCTGGTCAAAAACTGATAAAAACACCTCACACATACCATATAGGGCTTCCAAATCACTTATGTTTTGTGCTAGTACTGTGCAGGTTACAAAGAGAGCACAGTAAATGACCATCTACAACTGATGAGAGCTGGCACTGCTATGTTCCATATGTCCAACTGCTGACTACAACCACTGTCGAGCACTACATATATTGGCATTAGCTGACATCAGCCATGCACATGAGATAAATATTCTTGTGTTGTAGTTTGCACATACAACATAGTATACTATAATCTGTATTTGAGTAGTTTCATTGCAAAGAATTACAATGCCAGATATGTTTGTGTAGGATAGGTGACACCCCAAACATAGTGTCCTGATGAATAATTGTTGTCTCTCTCATTCTTTCATTTTGCAAGTGTCACAACCAACTGCTGTGAGCTTCCCTGACACCTTTTGTCTCACTGCTTCTGTAGCTCACCCTTTCAATGAAGCTCTGCACAATATAATTAAGGGAGGTTCTCTGAAGAGAGATATATCGCTGATACATTACAGTGTTTGTTTCATGACATTTGAATTACAGTACAGGTAAAGCAATCAGACTCTACTGCATGTGTTAATATAGTGGTACTTTTCTTTCCTACACCTGTTATGTGTTGCTTTGTATTTTTTGTCTTCAGTTTTATCTTCAGTTAGTTAACATTTGTCTGTGTGTGTGTGTGTGTGTGTGTGTGTGTGTGTGTGTGTGTGTGTGTGTGTGTGTGTGTGTGTGTGTGTGTGTGTGTGTATGTGTGTGTGTGTGTGTGTGTGTGTGTGTGTGTGTGTGTGTGTAATGCCTGGTCTCCTTTGTCACTCACTTCCCTGATCATACCTCTCAGAGCAAGAAATCTGCACAAAGCCATGAATTATGGGGAAACACAAAAATAGGAACAATTTTTAAATATTACTCTGGCAAACTTAGAACGTTGATAGAATAACAGGTTTTGTATTAGCATGAATTTTATAAAGGATATGAAGTCTAAAATTCAAATGTCTGTCATTATTTTCTGACTTCAGTCCTCAATGATTTGCACGAAAAACACAGTTTTTGGAGAAGCAGACCAAAAATACGAGGCAAAAATCTGGACAATTGAGAGGTATGTCACTGATTGTGTCATCACTTCCCTTCACAGTCTTGTCTATATTGTATGTTTGTTTGTGTGGCCCTACTATCATCTAATCATATATTAATCCACTACATAAAGACGGAAACTCTTACGAATACTCATATTATCACACCATTGCCGTTCTACCCCCCTTATCTAAAATACTAGACAAATGTATACATTCTCAGGTAACACAATTCCTAAACTCACACCATCTCCTCTCCCCCATACAGCATGGCTTCTGACAACACCATAGCACAACCACCGCTCTGCCCTCTTTCACCAATCTGATCAACCAACATAGAAATAATAACTTTGTATCTGCAATATTTCTAGACCTCTCCAAAGTATTTGACATGGTTTTACATTCCTTACTACTAGACACCCTGACATCCCTATCCTTTAGCCCTTCCGCTACAGTCTGGTTTAAAAGCTATCTGTCAAATAGCAACAATCTGTCCAATGGCAAAGTGTACTATCCCCCTTACTCCCAACTACCATAGGTGCACCACAAGGCTCCATATTAGGCCCACTTCTTTTCTCCATATTTACCAATAATCTCCATACTTCCACATAGCATGCTTCACTTATACAATACGCTGATGATTCAACTCTTATCTGTTCAGCTCCATCACTTTCCATCGTACAAAAACTCACCCAGGAATCCTTTAGCTCTGTGGAAAGTTAGATCATTCAGATCCAATTTATCCTAAACCCTAATAAAACCAAATTACTACTTTTCACCCCCAGCAAAACCATTTCCATGCATCTTTCCTTAACTATTTCCTCCAAAATGGCACTATTACCTCTCCCTCTGACCATACCAAACTCCTAGGCGCTGAAATTGATAAAAATCTATACTTCAGCATCCACATTTCGCAAACTTTCAAAAACGTCCATAAAAAACAGGAACACTATATAGGCACAGGAAATCCCTCTTGAAACAAGGACGAATTACCCTAGCCCAAACTCACCTCTTGTCTACCTTAATGTATGCTGCTCCAATTCTTACCCAGCTTAGAAAAAATGATCTTGCCTGACTCGAATCATGTTATAATAAAATCGCCAAGTTTGTAAACAGGTCCACCTTTAGAACCCGCCATTGCCAGGATCTAAGGGAACTGCAATGGCTGGAACTTCCCCAGCTACTAACCTATCACCAGTTAGTCATTGCCTACAATGTGGTAACACATTCAGAAAAAAACCCTGCATTAGGCCAACTTCTCACCCACTATAATACAAATCGTCTTATATGATCTTCTGACAAATCCCTCCTCTGTATCTCCAGGGCTAACAATACTGCAGGAAAAGCAATGTTCTCCCACTCCATAGCTAGAATCTGGAATAATCTACCTCCTGCTCTGATTTCTGCCCCTACCTCTTCTCACTTTAAAAACTCACTTAGAACACACTTAAGGAATAAGTGGCTATGCCCATGTATTACATAAATCCTCAAATTATTCCTCTTGTATATCTCACTTCCTAATATACCTACAGTAATATATATTACAGTCTAGGTCTTCTCCTAATGCTGATTGAATTTGTATATTTATTCTGTTATTAACCATGTGTAACTATTTTTTCCTGTATATATAAGTCTTGTTATTTCTTCAGCTGTATCCTGTATTTTAACATATTGTTTGAAAAATCTCTGCATACTGTATTTTAACATATTGTGTAAAATTTTACTTACTGTGGAGCTTTGGGCAAGAAAAGCACTGTTCTCCTACTCCATAGCTAGAACCTGGAATAATCTCCCTCCTGCTCTGATTTCTGCCCCTACCTCTTCTCACTTTAAAAACTCACTTAGAACACACTTAAAGAATAAGTGGCTATGCCCATGTATTACATAGGTCCTCATATTATTCCACTTATATACCTCACTTCCTAATATACCTACTATAATACATATTACGGTCTAGGTCTTCTTCTAATGCTGACTGAATTTGTATATTTATTCTGTTATTAACCATATGTAACTATTTTTTCCTGTATATATAGGTCTTGTTATGTCTTCAGCTGTATACTGTATTTTAACATATTATTTGAAAAATCTCTGTATACTGTATTTTAACATATTGTGTAAAATTTTACTTACTGTGGAGCTTTTCTCCCCTAGCCTCCGCTGAAAATGGACCTGTGTCCAGTCGGACCATCCTGGTTAACAAATGTAAAGTAAATAAATAAATAATCTACCCTGCTATATTAATCTTACTTACCTTACTATCTTGCACAATATATATATATATATATATATATATATATATATATATATATATATATATATATATATATACACATATATATATATACACATATATATATATATATATATATATATATATAAATATATATGATTGCATCAAAGTATAGGTCAGGGCACATGCATCATGACACTGTAAGACTACCAAATACCTTCTTTCTCTTGCTGCAGTTTTGTGCACAAGATCTTTCTGAGCATGCTCAGGGCTGCCACATGAGCAATACTGCTGCTTGTGTTTCCCTGTGACTGCATCATACTCTTACACAGTGGCAGTTGGTGACTTCAAATTAAAGGGGGGGGGGCTGCAGGAGACAGCTGAATGGGTGGGACCAATGAGAAGGGGTGTGACCAACTCAAAAGGGGTGGAGCTATGCTCAAAACCACAACAACTGGAACTTTAAATACGCTGCTCTGGGTGCCAAACCATCATTACGAGAGTCCAATCAAGACAAAATGAAATGTAGAGGAAAAAATATTTCAGTGCATTGGCTACATGACAACTTACTTAATATCTAAATGGAAACACAAAGGTCGTGAGGCATGGAAAAATAAATTGCTTTTTAAATACATTACTGGAATGCCAGTCAAAATCAAGAATGAAATAAAACAAGCAGCACTCAGTTCAAACCACTTCTCCTAGCACTGCAGTTCTAATTATAATTTATATTCAGCTTTATAAAATTACCAAGTAACATGTTAAAAGTAGCAATCTCTGTGATACCCCCACTTGTAAAAATGTTTCTTATCTAAAAAAGACCTGTTGCCTGACAACAACTATCTACTTGTTTCATGGGGAACGCATGATCAAAGTAAAAAATGAACAGTGAACAAGAAACAAGCTCAGGATAAATTGCTTAAAGGATTACTGCACAAGTTATGGACCGCACATGATAGATTGGCATTCTGTTTAGTTTACAGGTAAAGCCTGCAAAGATAACTGCAAGTCTCCAACAAATAGGTTTCATAGGTTCGTACTAGGCTATCTGCCCTAGGGCATTTATAAGCCTAGCCAGAGTGTGTGTGGCTTTCACCACCCCTTAGGATGAGAATACTCATTTAGGGTTTAGTTTACTGTGCCTCTGTCTAGTAGTGACACAGAGATGACCCCCGGGGTAAACCTACGATCTCCTATCCACTCGTCAAGATTTCTCTTGAATAGAGTTAGAGAGGGGCTCTGCCTAACATGGATTGGGATTCTGTTTCAGAGTGTAGGGAGCCTCTGGGTTATGAATCTGTCCCTCCAGCACGTCCCATTTATTTCTGTGTTGAGGTTTAAGTCTCTTGCTCTCGTGGCTCTGATGGATTTGGATTTTCTGAGGTGGAGCATGTCCATTAATTCCGGATTGGACATGGCCTTGTACGTCAGGCACAGATCACCTCTGAGTAGGCGGTATGTGACTGAATAGAGCTGGAGTTTTTTCAGTCGGGCAGCATATGACATATGTTTAAGACCCTTTATCCTCTTGGTGAGGAACTTTTGGGGTCTTTCCAACTGCTGCAGGTATCGGGTAAGATACATCCCAAATGGGGCATTGTACTCAATCATTGGTCTGATAAGAGAAGAGTATAGGGGCACAATGACCTCTCTTGATCTAGATGTGAAACCCTTCATGATAAGCTGGGCAGTATAGAAGGTCTTCCTAACCATTTGGCAATGTGAGTGTCAAATGAGAGGTTACTGTCAACCTGGGTCCCTAGGTCCCTGATTACCTCTTCCATATTTAATGGATTACCACCTATGTGGTAATTTGTGGGTACCTTGTTTTTCCCAAAGGGTATGACTATACATTTTTTGGTGTTCAGCTTAAGGCCATGGCTCTGGCACCAATTATCCATTTCTATGAGGCCTCTCTGAAGGATGTTTGTGTCCGCTGGAGTATCAATTATGGCGCCCAGTTTGCAGTCATCTGCGAACTTTGTCAGCCACAATCCTCCTATGTTTGCCTGTACATCAGAAAAATAAATGCTGAACAAGAGGGGCCCCAGGACTGAGCCCTGTGGGACACCACTTGTGACTGACTTAGAGTCTGACATAGCTCCAGCAACTTTGACCCTGTGGGTTCTGTCCTTGAGCCAGTTTGCAACCCATCTTGTGACATATGGGTTTACATTTAGGCTGGTGAGTTTGTACTATGATGCCCGAGTGGGGTATTGTGTCAAAGGCTTTTGCAAGGTCAAGGTAGGCTGTGTGAACTGCCTTACTCTCATCAATGGCCTTAGTGACTGTTTCAAAAAATTCGACCAAGTTCAAAACGCAGGATCTGCCCTTGACAAAGCCAAATTGGGTAGGATCCAATGTCTGTAGGTCCCCAATGTCTTTGTTTATGAGTTCCATAATGATCCTCTCCATAGCTTTGCAGACCAGGCTCGTCAAGCTTATGGGGCGGTAATTTCCAGGGTCCGTAGAAGCACCGCCTTTGTGAAGTGGGACCAATGTTGCCGTACGCCACTCTTTGGGTATGTATCCTGTAGTAAGGCTAAGTTTAAAGAGCAGCCTTATGTGTGGGTTTAGTTCCTCTTGGAGTTCATGTAGCACACAGCCCGGGACACTGTCCGGTCCCATTGATGCTGTGTTTTTAGCTTTAGAGAGGGCGGCTCTCACCTGGGCATCTGAGATGTTTGGGAGGCTGCACTCTGCTGGGATAGTTATTTCTCCTTTTGGGGGGGAGGGGAAGGAGAAATTTGCATTGAACCTGTCTGCCAGAATGTTGGCAATGTCAGTGGGTTCAGTGTATTTTGTGTCATTTTGGACTAACTCTGAGCATATCTGGGAGTTTCCACCCAGGTTTCTAACATAGCTAAAGAAGGCCTTGTGATTGTCTTTTGTATCTTTTGCAATTTGTCTCTCAAAGTTGGCCTTGGATGATTTTATGAGTGATCGTAGTTTTTTGCTAGTACTGATCAGAGATGCCTTCCCTTTTAGGGATTTTGCTCTGTCATGTAGTAGCTTCCTCCTCCTGTTGTAAAGTTTGTTTATGGCTGGGGTCCACCAGACCGGGCGCCTGCCTTTGGGGGAATGGGTCTTGGTTTTATTTGGGATTGCATGATCCATGCATTCTTGAAGGTGCCCGTAGAAGGCATTTGTAAAGGATTCAGCAGTGTGGGTTGTGGTTTCCACTGGCCCAGGGGCCTTGAAGGATACCACTTCAGTTTTAAGAAGTGTGAAGTTGGCTTTTGAGAAGTTCTTCACTGTGGTCTTTTGTGCAGGGGGGGGCGGGATGTGGATTTCCAGTGAGATTAATTTATAGTCTGATCTTACCAATGAGGGATATACTTCCGGTGTGAAGCATTTTGTCCCCATGTTTGTGATGATCAGGTCTAGTATATTGTCTCCTCTTGTGGGAATGGTGACTAGTTGTTCCATCGCATTTGAGTTTATGAATTCTAGGAACCTTTGGGCTAGGGTGTTGGGGCTTGAGTAATGTTCCCAGTCTATGTTTGGGTAGTTGAAGTCTCCCAATATGATGGTATTTGGAGAGACATTCATACTCTCCAGTGTCTTCAGGAAGGCTGTGTGGGGTTCCTGAGTTTGAGAGGGTGGTCTGTAGCATGCTACAAACTGTAAGGCAGTTTTGCCTATGGTTAGTTGCACCTGGATGGTCTCTGATGCTTTGTGCATTGCCACTAACCTGGAGGTGTGGGAATCTTTGATGAATATGGATACTCCCCCTCCTTTTGTGCTTCAGTCCAAGGCCGGAAAGCATGATATGAGGTAAAACCTGATAGTGCTGGGGTGCTCTCAGGAGCCTTGAACCAGGTTTCAGTCACTGCACAGACATCGATGTTCTCCATACTGAGGAGTGCTTCGAGAGGGTGCATCTTGAGGTTTAGACTTCTGGCATTGAGCAGCATTACCCTTAGTTTTTTTCCACTTGTGTTTTCTAGGGAGGTAGGTTTGTCATTTGAGCCTTGCCTAAAAAAGGCACTATGGGGGTGGCAAGAGCCTTGGCCAATATCCGGAAGCCCAGGGGTGACATGTGCAAGCCATGTAATGAGCTTCTGAAAATACTGTAATCCTGTCCTTTATTTCAAATACTGTCATATGCATTTCAATACCTAAGGCTTATACGTTATCTAGTTATGTAAATATTCTCTGCATGGCAACAATGAAAAGGCTTTCAATGTTGGTAATTCTTTAACAGTGTGCTTATTAAAGCTTACGTGCATCTTACAATCTCCGACTAGCTTACCTGATGGTCAATAAAGCATTGCTACTTTAATACAGAGCAACAGGGCACTGCAACAGCATGCATTTTCTGAATAATCAGAAGCATAAATCAACAGTATAAAAATATGACAGAAAACCAGAACATTCTGCAAAATCAAGGACAGATGAAAAGCCATGGTCATACTTGTGGTCTACCTTGGATGGGGGAATACCCTGCACACTTACACTGCATAACTGCTCCTTGCCTTGCTTGTACACATCCAGAGCCACTACAATGGGGAGTGGGGTGCAACAAGTAGGTCACAGTTTGAAATGTCTCTGGCTGACGGTGATGGCTCTGACACTCATATTTCTCAACCTCAGAGCAAGAAATCTGGACAAAGCCATACACAGAAGTGGGACACAGGCCCAGAAATAAAGACAATGTTTAAATATTGCTCTTATAAACTTAGAAAGATAATAGAATAGTAGTAGGTCTTGCATTAGTATACATTTTTGAAGGTATGAAATCTGAAACTCAAATGTCTGCCATTAGTTTCTAACTTCAGCCTTTAATGATTTGCTACTAATTTGCCAGAAAACCACAATTTTATGAAAAACAGACCAAAAATGTTATGCAAAAATATAAAATTGACACACAATACAGCTGGGAACCTGTCAAAGAAAGACACCTTTTTAAAATTAGTACTGTTAACTTGAGCAGCTGACGAAATAAGATCATCTACATGCATTTCTGAAATAAAAGTAATCTATAACTCTGATCATTACAGTTATTTATAACTATAAACCATCCACGTTTTCTTCCAAAATTGCCATTTTGCAGAGGGATTATTAGGGGGAGAGCAACATTTTGAGCCAAAATTGGGGACAGTTGAGAGGTTTGGATATTTCTAATTCTATAAAGCAATTTAACTGCACGTACCTCTCAACCTCTTAATGCAGGAAATCTGGCCAAATATATTGGGAGAACATGCAAACAGTACTAAAAATTGCTCTTGTATAAACTTAAGACAGTTGATAGAATAACAGGTCTTGCTTTAGCATGCATTTTTCTGAAGGTTATGAAATCTGAAACTCAATGTCTGTCATTATTTAGTGACTTCATTCCTAAATGATTTGGCAGAAAACCACAAATTTTATGAGGAACAAACCAAAAATAAGAAGCAAAAATCTATTCATTTTCTGAAAGTTTTATTTTATATTTTACAGCATAAACCCTAAAAGATATCTGCTAAACAAAGCAATGCAGTCTCACAATGAAAATATTAGCATTAAAACTTCTCTGTCCTTGAAACTCACATGCATTGAAACAGTATTGAAACCCACATTCAAAGAAAATACATTTTGCCAGTGGCAGATAAAGATTAATTTTGGGCTGTTTTCAAATCACAGGCCCCTTGAACATGAAACATACACATGCTCTTTGATACACCTTCCTGACTGTATTAAATGATATTCCTTGTACAATGCAGTACAGTTGAACTGCCAATTCAGATCATTTCTATCATAAAAGTATACTCAAACTTCAACAGTCCACCATTATCAGTAAATATGCACGATCTCTGAAGAAGTAAAAGCCATCTAAATAATTCCACATTAAAGACATCTGTTAACTAATGAAAAGGTTACCACTAGCAAACAACTTTATATGTCATTGTTTCATCTACAAATAAAGTGCCTGTTGCCCTTGAGGAATAAATTGCTTATGTTGCATTAAAAAAATTATAATGCTAGTAATATCGCAAAAGGGAATGGATAGCAAACTGATAACAGGTTCATAGTTACTTGGTATCTTCACCAAAGAGGACTGCAGCATCCATCCCCTTTACAACAGAGTACAGTATCAGCAAAGGCTCTACTTACTGTGGGAGTAGAACCCACAGCCTTCTGCATCAAAAGTAAGCACATTACCTGTTGTGCTATTTACAATACAAGAAAACTTGGCATAAGCAGCACTAAACTTTTGTTCCCCTGCAGCTGTCAGCTCCTTGTAAAATCTACTCGACACTCAGCTGCATCTCTGAACTCTGCAGCACAAGAAATCTGGACAAAGCCAAAATTTATTTGGGGGGGGGGGGGCAAAAGCCCAAAAACCAGGGACACATTTTAAACATTGCTTGTATAATGTTGGAAAGTTAATAGAATAAAATGCTGTGTTACCACCATACATTTCACTGCCAAGTATTGAACCCAGGTCCCTGTGCAAAACAGCCAGAGCAACATACCACTATGCCAAATCATCTATTTTTATGAAAGAAAGGAAGACTGAAACTTAAATGGCTACCATTTAGTGAATTCAGTTCTCACCATAGCTGTCAACATCTTAGCACAAAACGCCTGAACAAAGCCAATAATGGGGGAATACCGCCCCCAAACATATTCAGTGAGTTCAGTTATCACCATAGCTCTCAACCTTGGCACAAAAAACATGGACAAAGCCAATAATGGGGGAATACAGTCCAACAAATATCCACTGAGGATACCAGAGCAAACCCACACAAACACAGGGAGGACATGCAGACACCACACAGAAGGCACTCCAGCCAACAATCAAACCAGACAACCCATAGCTGTCAGGCAACACTGCTACCACTGCACCACTATCTGTTTTAAGTAACAAAAATACAGAAACCACAGATGGTATGAGGAACAGATCAGATAAGGCAAAAATCTGCAAATATTTTAGAAATGGTGGTGAGTAGGGAATTCAGGCTCTTGTCACTTGGGCACAAGGTTCAAGCCTTATTCTCTACCCACCACCATGAAGCAACTGTCTCCAGAATGGCCATGTACTCTGCAAATGCACACACCTACTTGACAGCCATGTACTCTGCAAATGCAATCCTGTTATCAGTCCTCCATATGGCAATGTACTCTCCAGCTGTTTTCCCCAATCGGTCCTCCATACTGACCCGATCCACAAATGCAATCCTGTCCTTCATACTAGCCCATGCATGTGGTCTCAGTCTCCTGTGAGATGTGAGGAGGCTGAAGCCTCCTGTAATTGCTCCAGCCTGCAGGCAATGCAGTCTGGTGACCTTCTGGTTTGTGCGGTTACCACCACACAGATCTCTGGGTTGGAAGGGTGGAGTTAACTCTCTTTCCTGTCCGGACTGCCTAACTGAGCAGTCTGGAGCTCAGGAATGCCTGAGCATGCATGCTTAGTTCTGGTCTGCCTAACACAGCAGCCAGGAACTAAGCACGCATGCGCAGAGTCTGCAATATTTTTTTATTTTTTTTTATTTTTGTATGTTCTACGGGATGGTGGGGGGACTGGGAATTTATTTTATGCACAGGTGGGGGACCCATTTTATAGGTGGGAGGGCTGCAGTCTCGCAGTCCTATAGCACGAGCCACCCCTGCTCCTACATGTTCTTCCTGTTGTCCTTGGTCATCTCATACACTTGTGTGGTCACAGTCATTGTTAATGAGCATTGAGGATCATTGCACACATACAGTAAACAAGTCACAGGTAGCCATGATCGCAGGTGCAGTGTTTATGAATCCCAAGGAGGGTGTTTAGTAGTGTGTAATGGTGAGGGTGTCATTGGCTAAATAAAATTAAGTTGTTTGGAATGTGATAGGGTTGCTCAAGTTTTGTTACTAGAGGGCATGTAATGACTGTCTAGATGATGGAGTTGTAGAAAAAATTGGAGTGAATGACTCAGGTGGCTAGCTCAGCTTTGGTGGTTTATCTTAGGAAGTCCCTAACTATATAAAGGCTACTTACTGAGATATTGCTTTATTTATGATTGTAAGGACTTGCTTCTCAAATAATATCTTTCTAGCATGGGTTATTGCATTACCTGTTGAGATTTGAATGCTCAGTATAGGGAAATCTGATGTTTTATAATGAAGCAGAATATGAATAAGTTGCTATTGGCAGAATTCAATATGAGATTCATGCAACCAGTTTTTGATATCAGAGAATTCTACTTGCAGTAGGTTTTCACCAAGTATATATTTTTTTATCTAGGCAAAGCAGGACTGTGATGTCAGTGTTTTGTACCCCTTTAAGAAAGCCACTGTGTTCAGAAACAGTATTTATTTACAGACTAATTAGTAGCTGACCTAGAATAGAATGCAGAGTCCTGCACGGAAGCGCCCGTTTAGGAGCAGGATGGCAGCACATCATGCATATTAATAAGGCACGCTGCCCGAGCTCCTAGGATTACATGGAGCATGTACAAGTGCAGGGGGTGTGTCTGAGAGCAGACCTCTCAAAATAAACATGCCCCTGCAATGTAGAACAGCGGAAAGTGGTAATAAATGATCAAGACCGCTCATAGGTGCCCGCATATCCCCACCAACAGTCCCCCGTGTGTACAACAGCAACTGTACATAAAAATTAAATGAAGAAACCCTTTTATTAATTTTTTTAAAAAAATTCGAGTACAGCTAACCGTAGGTGCGTGGGTGTGCCCATTGCTTGGCTACAGTTAAAGCAGCTTAAAAGGCTGAAGAGGATAACAAGGAAGATATATGCAAATGAAGCAGCACAGCGATAGTGTAGTGGGCAGAGCATTCGCCTAACGAGCAGGCATTCCTGGTTCAAGTCCCACTGCAGCACAGTCTATTTTACATGGCAAAGCATGTTATAACCAATATTTTTGTTGCAAAACCCACTAAATAACATATATTTATAAACTGGTGTACTGCAGGAAATGCACACGTGAAGTGTCAGTGTCATAATGAATAAGGCACTAGTAAGCAGGTTTAAGCACAAATAAGCAGTAGTAATCATATGTAAGCACTAGTAAGAGTGTTTAAGTGTGTTTGCATGGGGGTAAGCAATGTCTACACTGGTTAAGCAAGTCAGAAGCTGAGTATAAGAAACTGTAACCGGACGTTAGCAGTGCTTACCTCCACGCAAACACGCACAAACCTACTTACAACTGCTTTAAAGTGCCTTAATCGCTCTGTATCCAATGGCTCCTGTTCTGCCCAGCAACAAAATAGACAACCTCTGCAAGGCTCAAACCCAAGACCCTGTACCCTACAGTCACGGTAGTTAACCATTAAGCCATCATAGCAGTACATAAAGCTGAGGTTTCAACAAACAAATCCTCACCATAGGAAAATCAAACTGAACATGTGAAAGGAATCTATGTACAGTGTGATGTTGTATAACCTGCTACATAACATAAATATGTGAAGTGGAGTACTGTAGTAAGGCCAGATGTGAGGTGTTAGTGTAATCAAGTGTTGAAGACCCCAGGACACCATACAGTGTACGTACACATGAATCACTGATACCAGACACAGATATAATATGTAATGGATAATAAATCAATGCCAAAAGGAAATGATAATGCTAATTAAATATTAAGCAATGCTAGGCATTGCACAGTTCAGCTTGGAGTAATCAATATGTAGGCTGGCTAACTCAATCTGCCCAGTGGTATACCTCTTTAAGCAATGCCAGCATTAGGTAAGCAGGTGTGCCCATAGCTTAGCCTTTTCAAAACCGTCCAATCATGGGAAAGTGTGGAAAATCGGGCATATTTAAACCCCAGAGGTGCGAATACTTCCCTTAACTGGTTGCAGCTCCCTACTGTAGACAGAATAGTTGGAGTTGGGTAAGGCACTCGATTTAGAGCACAACGCTGGGGCACCCAGGAGTCCAGATTCATGGTATGGCTCCTGGTAAAACATCATGAGCAGAGACTAATGCATTGCCAGTACCAGGGCTCTCAGTATAAAGTGGAGGCCTGGGACAGTCTCGCCCGTGACCTCACCAGTACCACTGGTATCCCCCGGACTGGTGAGCAGGTCAGGCATCACCATGCTGACCTGAAGCGGCAGAGGGAGGATCTCTTGGAGCAGTGGATCCAAGAATCAAGGCAGGTGGCCAATGCCCCAACACTAAGTACTCATTCTACAAAGCAGATAATGATTGCCTAGCTTGTGTATACTATGGATAGGTAATGGCAAAATATCACTGTATTTCTCCAACAGCTGCAGATGAGTGGGCTGTGAACTAGCAAACCCATGCTGCTAGGCTGCAAAGGCTGCATCACGAGGCAGGTTAGTAATAATCTTGCATGTACTGTCATAACAAATAAATATAATAGCTTTAGAAAGTGTTGTACCAGTATAAAAATGTATTGTGTATGGGATGTACTGAATAAACTAGACAATATGGCAGGAAGACTGTCATATAGGTTGTGTGTGGAAATAAAGATGTAATATCTTGTGAATAAAAGCATAACCCTTGGAGTGCTTGTGTACATTCTGCTTTCATATGTTGTAGTGTTGCATTCTATAAATAGTACTGTTGTAATAAGCAGTGTTACCAACACTGTTGAGCACAGATAAAATGTGTAGGAAGTTCAGTATAACAATGTTGGAAGTCCCAAGAGGTCAGTCATATAGAACAACTGAAGAAGACTTAAACAGAAAACATTGCAGTTCTTTACACCAATTCCCTGATAGCACAGTGTACTGTGATGTCAGCTGTAATAGTCTTACCACACACAGCAGGGGTTTGAATACCAGGAGTAGTAGTAAGTTGTATGCATAATCATACCCCACTACCATGCAGAGTCTGTGAGAACGTTCATAGAGAAAGCTGTATGCATAATTAGACCCAACAACTATACAGAATTTACTAGAATGTTCAGATAGTAAGCTGTAAGCATAATCATAACCATCAACTGTACAGGCTGTGGCAGAATGTTCAGGTAGTAAGCTGCATGCATAGTCATACCCCTCAACTGTTCTGATCTGTCCAGCATGCCCAGATAAATGGCCCAAATCTGCTGCCCGGTAACCTGTTCCCCTGACAAATCAGTGTGATGATCCAAGAAATGTAGCTTTTACTTATATATAATTGATAGGCAGACCTGAACATAGTCAGATAATGTAAATGAAAACAAACCTGTCATTGTAGCATCTCACTCAAAGTGTATGACAATTATTCTCAAAATATGTCACATTAACACCTACATCCTGTCAAGCCTTGACCAGAGTGTGTGCAATAACAGATTGTTAGGTATGTGTATAACATCAACATGGAATCTGGGAGCATGTGTAGAATTTGTCAGGTAGTGTTAACAAAGATTTCCTCTACAGCTATAACAGGTAAGAGGTGTTGACTGTAGGTACAACAAAGTTCACATATACTTGTCTACAAGCATGGAATCTGGGAGTATGTGTAGAAATTGCCAGGTAATATTAACAGTGATGTTTTCAGCTATACCAGGTAAGAGGTGTAGACTATAAGTAAGACACAGTCCACGTAGATACTAATCTACAAACATACCATTGTACAAAGTAAGGGCTTTGGGTAGTGTAATAATACATGTAAGGGACAGATCACTGCAGTGACTAAGAAAGTTGTGAAAACTACAGAGGTATATTAGTTGTTAATTGAACTCTCTCTCTCACCCCCACCATATGTGCTACAATAACCTAATTACACACCTCAATGGGTACGTGTACACTCCAAACTTTTGTTGGGACATATGTCCTATTGGTTTATAAATATTCACATTTGGTTCTATGCATGTGTCATGTTAAAATACTCCCATATTTGGTGGCCTGTTGCTATCAATGAAACCTGCATACTGTAGTAATGGCCACTGTTGTCCCATATATGCATGTGTTCTGCTTGCTCTGCAACTGTTGTAAATCTGGTGTCTTGGGTTAATGAGAATACCTATGCATGCTGTTATAACTAATCCTGAATGCTGTTGACTATTAATAACTGATATCTTCCTTAACACTGCAACACCATAGCTCATATGGGAAGGCTGGTCCCAGTGGACCCACCTGTCCCACATCAGCTGGCCATGGCACCGGACACCAGCATGTCTGGGTCCAGCCTGGGACCTCTTCCTCCACTGGCCCTGCACCATCTTCAGGTGGAACTGCTGCAAGGGATGGGGCTCGCCCCCCTCCAGGAGCGGGGACGGAGAGGTACCTGTCACCCACCATCAGGTCCAGGCCATGGTGTGTAGCAAGCTTGACAAAAAGATTCGAGACAAGCTTTGCAAGCTTGAGGGTCGCGTGGTACAATTAGAGGGTAAGCCTGCCCCTCCTACCCAGCCCCCAGCACAGCCACCTTTGGGGCTTTGAAGGTGCAGTGGTGACTGCCCATAGGTGGGGACCTCAGTTCCACTGTTTCCATTTGGGGGCTCATGAACTTGAGACTTCCAAACACTCCTCACCATCCAAGGTTTTTACCCCTCACATGTGTCATTTACCATGTGTCTTGTTTGGGTTGTCTGTTAACCTACCCAGCCTACCTCCCCAAATATACCTATTACCCCTCCCCAACATCCCACTCTCACCTGAAAAAAAAGGGCAATCTGTTCCCAAAAAAAAATTCTTGCCCCATACCTAGCTGTCCATTTCACACACGTGCCCACTGGACACATGTAATCCTATCTAATTGGCATCACAACTTATTATTATTGTCCTCACCCCCACCCAGGAGTTTGAGTGTCCAACTCTACCTCCAATTCAGTGTATATGCACAGCTGTTGCTGTAGAAGAAATGGGCAGATACGGACCTGCCCTACACCCTTCCTGCACATCCCTGGCTATTTTCCCTACTGTCTTTCACTCTTTGTGCCCTTTTTGTCACCACTTTCCTATCATCTCCTTTTTTTTTTCTTTTAAAGAAATTAGCATGGGGGTAAGTGTGCGTGAGCACTTTTAAGCAGCAGTAAGTGGGTGTAAGCATGTTTGCGTGGGGGTAAGAAATGCCTACACACGTTAAGCAATTTGAAGCTAAGTGAGTGTAAGAAACTGTTACCGGAAGTTAGCAGTGCTTACCTCCGTGCAAACACAGGCAAACCTGCTTTCAACTGCTTTAAAGTGCCTTAATCACTCTGTATCCAATGGCCTGTGTTCTGCCCAGCAACAAAATAAACAGACTCTGCAAGGCTTGAACCATGCACACCATACACAAAGTGAATTACCACTAAGCCATGCAAAATATACATAAATTGGCTGTTTTCAGAAATATAACATTCAGCCTAGTCATGCAACAGTACAGAGAATGTATACCAACATCTAGATGTATGTGTGTGTGTGTGTGTGTGTGTGTGTGTGTGTGTGTGTGTGTGTGTGTGTGTGTGTGTGTAAATATATTAATATCTAAACAGTCATAACATATCTATATATGTATATATATATATATATATATATATATATATATATATATATATTTATATATATATATACATATATATATATATATATATATATAAATATGTATGAACATATATACATGCAAATGCTTACATCTACACATATATATGGCAACACCTATATGTCTACATATACACGGCAAGTTACATATATGTAAGGAGATATATATCTTTGTAGGTATATATGGACATAGTTATAAATATTTAAGCAAATATATATACCTATATAAGTATATATGGCCATACATCTGTAGATAGCAATGGTAGATTAACAGAAACATATATGTCCACATGCACCATTAATGGGGTTGACAGACTCCAAACAATATACGTCTTGTACGAATTGGCATACCCCCCCCCCCCACAGCCAAACACGTCCACCCTGCTATACACTACCAAGTGTTGCAGATCCCATAACCCGGACATGACACAACATGGGCACATGATGTTAACAGTACTACATCCCACATGTATGATGTCAGGCTGGTATTCATAACATATCATGCAGTACAGTCTGGCTCACATAGTATATGTAAAATGTGGAAGCTATCAACATCTCCAGGATACATATACACAGTCACATATATGCAGATACAGATATACATCTCTCTCTCTCTCTCTCTCTCTATATATATATATATATATATATATATATATATATATATATACATATACATGTGGCTACACATACACACGCAGAGATATTTACAGTAAGATACTTATGTAGTAGGTGCACACAGTATGGTACACCCACTATGCCTACAATTAACACCCTAACAACTGGACACTGGATTACCCACCCATACAAATGACATTTGTTGCCTGCAACATATACCCACAGAGAGGTCATAGGATAAACCCCACACATAATTTTGCAAAAATGGAATACCTTTATTTTTGTACTATTACAGAATTGCATGCCATGTCATATAGCTGTTCAGACACTGACATCTATATCAACAGAGTAATGCAACTGTGCAACAGTTATACTAATACAGTAGTCTGGAAAGGTCCACAGCTGTTGCTGTCCAGGCCAAGCCCTTCAAATCATACATTAGTAAAGACAAACTGGGCCACAGGATACCACACAATCAACAGTAAGTGATGCAGACATATAGTTTTGCAGCCTCTGTATACACTCTGTACACAATCACTAGGTGGTAAAGACTTCAGTTGACCAAATGGGATGTAACTGTTACATAACAAGGCATAACTGACACCATCACAAGCATACTGGCTAACAGAACAGTCTGTATGGCAGGAGGCAGTAGGCCTGCAGTAACCCACTTTATGTAAGTAATGTCAAGATAGGTGACATGGTACTGTACATCCTAGATACCTTAAGGCAGATCACCCCTGATACCCCTACATGTTGTAACAGCTTAGGTTATGTATGGTGCATCCCCCCTAGACTCAATAATACATGGCCATATACCACTGTTACATACACTGGCCTCTAGAGTGCAAATGGGCACACATGTATTGTGTAGGTGAAGCCCACACATATATGACCCCAGCCCCACCGTATGTGTGAGGAATACAACAGCAGTGGACTGCTGGCAGGCATGGCAGCATGGTATATGTATATGTACATATGTATCTCTATCTGTATATGTGTAGACATATGCTGCTCTGTATATGTATATATCTGGGTGTGTATATGCATATCTATGTAGATATAAACACCCATCTATATATGTCAATCTGTACATCTGTAATTATCTATATAGATATCTGGATAATCATATTTACATATATATTCACCATATGTCCTGAACATAGGGTGTAGCCCTACCTCAGCCCCTATAGTCCCACCTTCATAGTGCAAGGTTATGTCAGGCATGTATAGCAGGTATATTAGCAGACTATTGTTACTGTAATAGGGATTATCTTCACAGACATGGTGTGTGTGGGAGGTCACATCTGCTTTTCACATGTGCGCCTTTGGCTACTGACAGACATCCTAAAGACATCATAGTACAGTACCGCTGTAAGCATGTAATTCTCCTGTGGACTACAGCAGAGATATATGCCAATAGATGTGGACATTCTGACACACTCTGTACAGTCCAGAGGTATACACAGAACCCCTTAGAGCAGAACATGTGGACCAAGCCTGACAATATGGATGTTAACAGCCATGTACATGGGTATAACACATAATGACTGGTATACATTCGCCCCCATAGGTTATGCATTCACACACCTCTGTCCTGACACATAATAACTGCTGGTACAGAGGTGCCACGGCCACATACTACCCACTAGATATGGACATACATCTGTACAGCATTCCACCACTCTGTCTGCCATACAAGACTGTTAAGAAAGGCCTGGCAGCTGTACATCTGGAAAATATCTGGACATGACACCTCGCTTGGTAAGTACACTAAGCTGCTAGGCATGTAACAAAGCACTGTGCAGGCTACAGGCAGACTGGCTCAACACTGGCCTACATCTCCTATGGGGGAATGCACATGTAACTGCATATATAGCAGGCTCTACAGGCATGTCACAGCACAGGTTAAGACACACCTGTGTGAAAGTGCATAACCACAACCAATGTGAACACTGCCACAGCCACATATGGTAAGCTAGCATAATATTACAGTATATGGACTATCTGTTCATATGTGCCACTCACACACTAACCCTACATATACTGGGCGGCTACACAGTGTGGTGTGATGCCCATCTGTGGTATGGGACATGTGTGTGTATGGGCCTACAAAGATGTAAGCCAATATGGCAACATACAGTGGAGCAGCATGTAACATCAGATAGGATGGGACCTAGGACAATGAAATCTACCACAGTCTGTACACAGGCCAAAGTACATATTAACAATACACACACTGTCGACATTCACCATAAGTGCACAGACCTCTGTACTGTACAAACAACCACAGAATGTCTAGGTTATGTCATCAAATATAACCCCTACTGTACATAATGTGTAACAGTCTAATATCTCACTGGCTTGTTATCAGATATGATGACACTAATGACGGTGTACAGCACATATGCACCTCTTAATGCATGACATATGTACAAAGGTTGACAGAGTTGTGACTGGAAGCACATACACAGGGCCAATATTGACATGTTGCTGTGATAACCTCATACATTTACTGTTGTAACATGGTTTGTTGCACCATATGTCCTATGAGGGATATAAGGTCGTTAGTTGTCATGGCTTTCTCCATCTACAGACTGCAATCCTCACACTACCTTCTGCAGTTCACAGATAGATGCTCTGTGGGTAACACATGAAACCAAAGGCAAAGCACATTGCCCAGTCTGCAGATGACTCTACAGATGGGGATTCCTCATAAACATAGAACTGACATGGCAGGTATTAAAATATGTAGGACAGCCATATCCACACACACACACTGTTAAACCAGCATTACCCCAAATGCAGTATAGAAGCACTTACAGTCTGTAGTCAGGTCAGGCACATCCCCCTCTTGTGTGCTGCCCTGTTTCCACATTGTATGTTGTTAGAGGTAAATCCCCAATCCATCTGAGATGCTGTTTGCCAAATAAGAGATCTAGTTCATTCTCACAGTGAATGAAATGGCCCAGCACCAACATGATGTTCCTAGATATTGGAGTGTGTTTCCATGCAGTTGGCTATGGGAATGTTACCACAGCTGTTCCACATGCAGTCAGCTAGAGGAGGGCTGCAATTTGTGCAGAGGCCATCAGCTGATCATGAGTATCACTTACAATTCACATGCTGCTGCCTAAGAAAAGCAGGTGTAGGTCTCCACATCCACCAGTGAGGGAGTGGGAGAGGCAGACAGAGGCATTGACAAGTCAGGGAGGGGTGGGAGAGTAAAACCTAAGCATGCTTGTGTCACACCTACCAGCACAGGGTATCAAACCCCTGATGACTATGTAGTGCTATTACAGTCCTTTGCAGTTATTGGATGCGCCACATAAGTTACATGCTGTGGAGTCCTCAGAACATATATGTAATGGTGAGTGACATCTGCAACAGGGATATGGTAGCTATACGGTAGGTGAAGTACACATGTCTGTCCACATGAACAGATGCCAGCGTCAACACAGCCACACTCTCACAGGGACACACACATTGGCACACTTGGCAGGGTCAGGGATACAGCTCATCACCAGTGAGATTGCCACAACACATTACTGTGCAGGTATCACATGCACCACATGGGTCATATGGAGGTTATATGTGCAAAAGGTATGGGGAGGGGTCTGGCATCAGACAACATGCTTCAGTATGCCCCTGGTGGTTGTAGTGAGTGTGGATGTGATCATACGCATCATATAACACACACACAATTACACAGGGTGCCAGTACTGACATGCATGGGTGCATTTATGCACAGGTATGTGGCGGTCAATTGTGACGACGGCTATACAAGGCTAGGTGATGGGTACACCTTGGCATCAGCCACATGACAATGGTCTGCATTGTGGCTCAGGGCTCTGGTTTCTGCATTTGCCCACACAGTTGGTTTGTATCCACTATCCAGCCACCTGGGTGACTATTGCGTGTGGCCAATGCTGTGCATCGCTTGCCATGTATGTGTTCCATTGTCCATGACATGGACAGTGACTAGGAAGTGCACACCTCCCACATGCATGTACAGTGATATATGGAACTGTATTTGGGGTGTCGGGCCCAAGTTGTGTGCACATATTATCATCAGATGAGCCAGTCTTGGCCACCTGTGGCAGGAACTGGTAATGGACAGCAGGTTTACCTTGCACCTACATTGATAGCATGCTAACAACATTACATGGTGTCAGTGGCATCTGTCCATACAGGGCATGTTTTCAGACATGGTATGTCCTTTGTGGGTCACATGTGATGGCACCACAGGTGTTGCAGGTGTCCAGTGGAGAACATGGGGAAGGTGAACTGTCTGCATGTATGTGCCTATTGGACAGATGGACACGATGCCATGCTCTCTGTAGGCCACTGCATTTACTCCATACTTGCTATCAGTCACCAATATGCAGTGTACTACACACATATTGGCTGTTGCCTTGGCATGTGTGTGTGTGTGTGTGTGTGTGTGTGTGTGTGCGTGTGTGCGTGTGTGCGTGTGTGCGTGTGTGCGTGTGTGTGTGTGTATGAGACATGGGTTGAAAGTGTGCTCTGGGTGATACTGGGGTTGCTAACTGTGATTGTCTGGCTTTGATGTCACATGTTTGGATATGGATTTGTACCCCAGGCTCTCGGCTGTCTCACATCTGTTAACCCTGCACAGTGGACATTGGAATATATAATACTGCCACCATATAAGAAATTTGCAAAACCCACGCCACAGTGGGCCCAGGTGTCACAAACTCACACCCATCTCTACACAAGATACAACTTACACACACACAAACCTGTCATGTCTGGGATTAGAACCCCTACCTAACTAGTTTATTACACTACAGCACTACACAGTTATAGTATGCACCAAAAAGATTACTGGAGTACACCTTCCCCAAAGGTATGTATCATATTGGCTGACATCAGCAGGATAGGCAAAGTAGGGCATTTGACATGTACTGAGTGTGACTAGCCTAAAATGCATTGCTCACTACACAGACATTGGAACACACACAAAACATCCACAACCAACATGTGTGAGTATAGAACCCCTAACAGAGGTCTATATTACACTACAACATGGAGTGATTATAGGAAGCACCATGGGGATTACTGGAGACTTATTTCCCCAAAGGTGTATATCACATTGGCTGACATCAGCAGGATTGCCAAAGTAGGGCATTTCACATGTACTGAGTGTGACTAGCCTAAAATGCGTTGCTCCCTACCCAGACATTGGAACACATACAAAACATCCACAACCGACTTGCATGAGTATAGAACCCTTAACAGAGGTCTATATCACACTACAACATGGAGCTGTTATAGGACACACCACGGGGATTACTGGCTAACTCCTTCCCCAAAGGTGTATATCACATTGGCTGACATCAGCAGGATTGCCAAAGTAGGGCATTTGACATGTACTGAGTGTGACTAGCTTAAAATGCATTGTTCCCTACACAGACATTGGAACACGCACTAAATATCCAGATCTGCCATGGGTGGGAAGAGAACCCTACCAGAACTCTGAATGACACTACAGCAGTACACAGTTATAGCACACGCTATGGAGATTACTGGTATCCCACCTTCCCAGAGATGTTTTTCTAGGTGGATGACATCAGCAGCCTTACCAAAGTAGAGTATTTAACTTGTAGGAGTGTGTCTACCCTAAAAAGCATTGACTTCTACACAGACAGACAGACACACACACACACGCACACACACACACACACACACACACACACACACACACACACACACACACACACACACACACACACACACACACACACACACACACAGTTGCCAAGGCTGGGGTTAGAACTCCTACCTAACTAGTTTATCACAATACAGCAGTACACAGTTATAGGATGTGCCACAGAGATTACTGGGATACAGCCTTCCCAGGGATGTATTTCTAGATGGATGACATCAGTGGCCTTACCAAAGTAGAGCATTTCAATTGTAGGGAGGATGACTATCCTAAAAACATTGCTCTTGACACAGACAAAACACACAGTTGCCATGACTAGAGTTAGAACTCCTACCTAACTAGTTTATCACACGACAGCAGTATGCAGTTATGGGATGTGCCACGGAGGTTAGTGAAATGCAACTCTCCCAAAGGTGTATTTCCCAGTGGATGACCTCAGCAGGCTTGTCATAGTGGGGCTGTGGGGTGGGCAGTGTGTGTGCATGGGCCATAACCCATTCATCTAGGGGTTGACATGCCACATGCGGGCACAACCTGCATCATATTTCACAGGTACCTGTATACAGCTGTTAGATGACTTCTTCCTTGAACAGTCATGTTGCACAGCTGGTACGTGCACCACATACTCTATAATGCTGACAGATACTGGTGGCTAGTATCTGCAGTGGGTGACATCTAACCCTCATGTGCTTGTGGCCCTTTGCATTTGTGCTGGGTGGGACAGGCCTGGATGGCTCCTTGTCACAGTCACCCTCTTCCACACATCTTTGTATGTCTACCTTTGGCTTATTATAGTGTGCTGTCCTTACATATATGCCTGTATTCCTATCCACTGTGTGTGCAAATCATGAGTGGTGCATATTGAGGAGTGTCTGCACTAACATCTGCGGCTGCCAGATATGTCTGGTCCACTGGTATTTGCAGACATGGCCTTCATGTAGTGTGTGAGCATGCCCAGTATGACATTTCAGTGTGTTGCTGACTGCCATTGCCTTCATTTATCTAAGTGTGTGGGCATGCCCAGTATGGCTGTCTGTATTGAATGTGTGGATCGGGTCTAGATCATTTGTACTGCAGTGCTGACCTTTGTGCTGCTCACCTACAGGTAGTATGCTGTCTCTGCAGGGTATCCATTGATCATTTGGCATGGATTGTTACTACATTTCTGCATTTCTACATTTCTGCATTTCTACATAGGATGTGGGGGCACACCTGACTATTTCTACATTTCTACACAGGATTGTGGGGGAGGCACACCTGACTGTTACTATAGCTCTACGTAGGATGGGGGGTGGCACACCTGACTATTTCTACATTTCTACACAGAATTGGGAGTGCACACCTGACTGTGACTATATTTCTACATAGGATGAGGGGGGCAGACGTGACAGTTGTACACATTTGCTAGGACTGTACTGGTATGTCGGGTACTCCATTTCAGTCTGTTGTCTTACCTATTGTGCTGACTGGAGGCATACCAGTGTACTACAGATCTTAGCTTTTAATTACCTACATATTAGTTTCTGACTTCCTACCCTTCAGAACTGACATCCCACTGCCTGACCTGCTGTAGACTGTCTGTGTAGGCCTGGGAGGGAGGTTATCCATAGGCCTCATTCAGAGGCCATAGCACCACCTTTGTTTGTGTTTGTCTAGACCTGTCCTACTAGCTGTTACTGTTATTGGGTATGTGACCCACCCGACTGGCATGTGTGAGTCACTTACCTTGTGGGTGTCCCAGTACTGAAGGTGGTGCTGCAGGGCTGCCTATGTTGGATGCACATAGTACACTCCCTACACATGGTTAGGCACAGGTAGTGTAATGTTTGGCATCACTTTTACTGTATGAGAGAGTCAGAGAGAGGTGTTATTCCCTGGGTCCCTCCTGTGTCAGTGTGCTATGTGTTGCCTCTTTGACAAGGCCAGGGGCATACTGGGCACACCTCCTTCTGCCTACCGGGGCAGTCTCAGGTTATTCCTCCTCTGAGTCACTCTGTGCCTATGCAGGCCTTGGCAATGGTGGGGGGCTGTGTGGCCCTGTCCTGTGCTGTTCCTGCTGCAGCTGTTTCTGCAAGATCATATTGTGTAGCATGGCACATACAAGGACAATTTGGGTACATGTAGCTGGTGAGTACTGCAAGGCTCCACCGGATGTGTCCAGACTGGAACCATGACTTGAGCATCCCAAACACACGCTCTACTATAATTCTGGTCTGTGCGTGTGCCTCATTATGGAGTTCTTGTTCAGGTGTGTGTGCATTTCTGATGGGTGTCATCAGCCACGGCTCCATTGTCTATCCAGCATCCCCCACTAGGTGACCGTGAAGGATGTCCCCATTGGCAAATCTCTGGTACAACTGCATCAGATGCCAGATGTGGGAATCATGATAGCTTCCAGGGCAGCCAGCACACACATCCATTATTATGCCCTGGGCATCGCATAAAACCTGACAGTTGATGGAGGGCAAGCCCTTGCAGTTGATGTAGACCCTTCCCTGCTCACTGGGTGGTGCTCTGATGGGTATGTGCGTGCAGTCTATAGCACCCACTACCTCAGGGTATTCTGCTATTTGATGGAACAGTTGCATATTGGTGGCCAACTTCTCACGGTGTTGGGGAAATATACATACTCACAGACATGTGCTGACATGGCATCCAGGAACTGGAGCATTACCTTGGATGCTGATGCCTGTGAAATCCCCATTATATCCCCAGTTGGCCTTGGAAGGTACCTGTAACTAGAATTCTTAGGCCTACGCATACCTTGGTATCCACTGGGATGGGTTCCCCTGTTAGTTCTGTGTGTCAGGCATGGCCGGCACAGCTCAACAATTTGCTGTAGGAGGTCCCTGTCCACCCTATAGTGCTTCACTATCTCCAGCTCATGTAGCCTTTGGTTGATTACCTTGTGTCTGTACACTCTTCTCCATCTCCTCACTGTGGGTTGGTGGACAGCATTTATATCCTCACCACCCTCAGCCTCTTCCACAAGTTGTTGTATGATAGCTGTTGTAGCCCCTATCATTTTGCTGTACTGAGTGTTAAACGTTCCCCGCTTGTTTACACCGGTGGTGTAGAGTGTGGGAAAAACCAGAGGGGAAGGTGTTTTCATAGTTTATAGTAGTGTTCTGGGCTGGGCAGGTCTGCTGCCTGTGTAATTAGCTGATTCTAATACATTTCACCAGCCAGCTAAGCTAGTTCTCCTTGATTACCTTCCTACTGCTGTTTTCTGTTCCCATTGCCTTCCTGTTTAAGTTCATGTGTGCACCGCACAGAGTGCTCAAATGTGCACACCGCTGCTATTTCCTGGTTTATCCTCTTTTTTCTTCCTGTAAAACACAGTGTATGGCACACACACCTGCTTAGGCATTGTACAGAGTGCTAAGCAGGTTTAGACACCCCCCTAGCTTTGCTGTGCTAAGCTAGGAGCAATACCAAACCACAGGGCTCCAATCTGCTTACAGCATGCCTGACACCCCCCCCCCCATGATGTCACCTACCTCCTAGGCTTGCACCAAGCTATTCCTACTCTTACACTGTTGAGACCTGACTCACATGCTGGGGAAAACTGGGATTTACTATCCTTCCCCTCATTTGCATAGGATTGCCTGCTAATGCATAGTTACGTGTCTCACACTGAGCCTCTCCCCTTAGCAACCACTACTCACTGGCTGGGTTGTCTTCTGCCTGCCACTGACTTGCATTGCAGAATAGTGATTTTAGTTAGACTGCTTATTTTAGGTTTATTTTATTATTTCCCCCAATCCAATTTGCTGGCTGCTGCCCTTCTAAACAGCCACGGTCAGCTAAAAAAAATAAAAGTTGATATTTGTATTTTTTTTTTGTTTGCAATGCCAATAGCCTTATACTTGGCCATTGGCATGCTTACTACATGATATGTAGCTTTTATTTGGGGCTGTCACCGCTCCGTTTTGGATTTTGCAGAAATGTACTGGGTCACTAACCGAGTACATTTCTGCAGATAGCATTAGTCCTGCACGGACTGTTGCAAGCTTCCTGGATTGCAAAATCACCTCATTTGCATAGATTTCTCCTGCAAATGGTGTGATTTGCATACCAGGGCTTAGTCCATGCAGGATTAGTGCAGGAGCACTCATGCACTCCCCTGCAGGCTGTTCCTGGATCGCACGGCAGACATATTGCCTGCGTGAGCTCCTGCACTGATCTTGCACTTTGTGCAAGCTTTTGAGAATCCGGGGGAATATACACTGAAGAAGTAAGTAGGGTGAAACAGGTTTGTCATTAAACCCTTTGTGGTATTATGGCAGGGTATATTTGCATTGTCTAATAAAGACATTCATTATGAGTGATGGATTTTTTCTTTTTCCCAATGCTATATATCTAAGTAAGATACATTACTCCTTTGAAGGCGATTCATCTTAGTATAATATGCCCATGATCTATTTTATTGCAGCATTAAAGCTTTCATTTCAGGAGTCCCAGGTCTAGAATGAATATTTAACCCCTATAGATTTTTAGAAGCTAAGCTGTCAAGGATAGTTGTGGTTGTTGAACTGAAGAATACTAATAAATCACATAGGCTTGAAGCATTGCCTACTAATTAACCAGCTGATTTTCTTTATAGTGCCATTTAGATATTTTTGTTGATATTTTTGAAACTGCTAATTATGATAAACATATGGTACTTTCTGTTTATTTTATTTTACTTATATAGTTATTTATTTAATCATTTATTTATTTATTGCCTTGTTTACTAGAAAAGTCTGATTGGACACAGGACCCATTTTCAGCAGAGACCCAGAGAGAACGGCACCAATATTAAACAACAATTGACATTGATTAAAAAAAATGAATAATAATTATATACGTAAATATAGACAGCAAAAATTAATTTAAAGGCAATTCTGCATTTCATTACTGATAAAGTGTTTTCAGAATTAACTGAGTCCAAGTGATAAAAGCAGAGAGATGGTCACTTATGGAATAAGGTAGTGATGTTTTCTGTTAGTTTCAGATTTGTATATTTGGAACCAATCAAGAGTACTAGCTGTGTTTGTAGTTTTATCAGTCCTAATTCAAATATTTATTACCTGGGTAAGGCTATGGAGATGAAAAGTAGAATTGCCCTGTCAATACTGAAATCCCCTGAACAGGTTTTCTAAGTTTCTATTGTTGAACGATAGTTTAAGAATGTCTCCCAGTAATGTTTTATTTATTGATTTTTTAAATAGGAATACAGAACCCTAGTAGTTTAACAGATTTATGTGGAGTTACAAGTGTAGTTATTACCCCAGTTTCCTTGTGTTTGTCAGGGGGCATTGCAATGTATATCTAAAACATCTTTTTAATGTAATGGCTATACCATCTGCTCTTCTGTAGGATCTGTTTTGTATTCCACCAGCTGAGCATCAGTTACTCCAGAATTCTTTCTTTCTCCACCAGGTCTACCAATCTTGTCTTAGACTCCACATTACCAGTCATGTCCTGTGCCTGTGAGGAGATTGGAGAACCTTAGGCAGCATTAGTTTTCTCCCAAGGAAAGTTTTCTTCTAATACCCATCCATCTGGCACATGTCTAATACCGGCCTGAGGGTGGTGTATGCCATGGAGTCAGCAGTGAACAACCTATCACTTCCAGAAGCAGCTGAGATCAGCTGTTCCCTCTCAGGCAGTACCACATAACTGATTCCTCATTTTCTACCAGGGAAATCTGACCAAATGAATGTGCTCTGAGCATGTGCATTTCCCTCCTTCCCCAAAGTATAGGCAAGCCCAGCCTCCCTACTTGTGTTGTCAAGTACCCAATCTGCTATTTGAGTTTGTCACCTGGGCTGTGGTCAGGGCTGTATCTCCACATGCCATCAGCACAAGCTTTTGCTCTTCTGTAAGTTCTGTCCTATCAACACACTTTATAACCTTGAGTTTAAATTCTTCATCTTTAATGGGGGAATTTAGTCAGGTTTCAGTTACTTTAAGTATGCCTGGAATACAGAAAACTATGATGTTAATAGGGTGTTAAGCCTTTTATATTGGTGCAAGATGGATACATTGGTGAAAGCAGTCTGATGTTGGCCAGCTTATTGGTGACGGTGTTGCTACATTTTCAGTTACTAAGTGATTATGACAGGGCAGACACAGGTTTTGATGCATGTCACCTGCACTTTTGTGCACTGAGGAGGGTCCTGTTTTTGTTTGTTGTAAACTGTTTTTTTGCTAAGTCTGTTGGTTAGTTGTTTTTTTTATACATAACTGGAGGCAGAATTGTATGTGCCTTGTAAACTACTTCTAATTGTGAATATGTACAATAGGTTGAGTGTGGAACTGTTTGTCAATTAGGAAGTTTTCATTCTCAATTAGTAGGAATGCTAGTTGAGTATTTTGGAATAGCAGAGGGTTACATGTTTTGGTAGGTTAAAATAAACAGGGATATTATTATTACTATTAATTTTATGCTGGTCAACTATGGTAGCTATTATGAAGTGAATACATACAGTGGCACTTGAATTGTTCACATAACTGATAGTCTAGGGTTATTTTGACTGGATGGTGATGCCTAAAATGTGATGCATTGGGATTCAACTAGCTTGAATGTTATTATGAAATGTATTTACAGATGACTGTTGTAATCTAGAAAATGTTTAAATAGTAAGAGGTTAGTATATTTAAAAGTTTAGCATTTGATTTATGATTGTGTAGATAATTTTGGGAGTAGTACACATTCATTCCTGGTGATTAGAGCATTGCTGGAGGTGAATAAAAAAGTACAAATCTAGTTATAATGGGGTAGGTAGTTGTAAGGTAGTGGAGCAAAATGAAGCTGAACATGTGAGACAGAGTACAGCAGACTTGTTCTGCGGCAGGAACCGTCCAGAAATGATGAGTAGAAGGACCATCCAGTAAAGCAATTGCACTGCATGTAAGGGGATCAGCTACTGAATTAAACTGTATGGCATTTTCTTTTTGAGCAGACTTATAAAGAAGGCAGCACAAAAGAAGGCAAGAAATTAAAGTTACTGTGGAAGAATCTAAATAGAAACAAGTGATGCAAATGCAAAAAAGCAGAAAGGATCACAGAAAAGTAGGATTAAATAATAATAGATTTAAACAGTTGGCATCTATTTGCAGTCTAGCAATGGACATGTATATCTTTTTACCATAGAACTATTTTGGAGGGAGAGGGAAGGCAACAAGTTTCAAATGATGGTCACCACCAAAGAGAAGGAAGCTGTAATTCTAAGTAATAATGCAAGAAAAGACCTGCTTTTCCTGAATAAAGCTCCTTATGTTCTAGGGACAAAAATGATTTGTTGAGATAATATAGCCCTGACACTGCAGGAGAAAACCACAGACTTCTTTGTAATATTTGTGTTTGACAGTGTTCCCAGGCAGAAGCTAGTGAGCTTTCTTGTCATTTTATGGTGATGGTGAAACAGCCACGTTGAACCTGATTAAAGTGTAAAAATAGAAAGAGAAGCTTACAAACATGAAAGAGGAGAAAATCACAAAAATATAGGATGACTTCTGACTCTAATTCCTGTAATACAGAAAAAAACTGTGTCCTGTAGGTGATGCTTTATATGTCAGCCAGGGTAAGTCAACAGACTTTAATGTTCAGTGATTACAGGATTATTGAAAAGTCTCATTGCACTAGTGCAAGCATTCCTTATTCCAGTAGGACTGATACTCTTAAACTGTCCATGTTTTCTACGCTGGAGATCATGCCCTTTCTCTAATCATGCTCTTTCTCTAGATTTATTTGCCATTCACATTGACTGAGGACTGTCATGGCAAACTGAGTGTGTTTTTTGATAGGTAGTACCCCAAAGTTCAATGGTTAGTCAGTCATTCAAGTATGGAATAATGTGTATTCAGTCTGCCTGACTGATGTCACTGTTGTCATGATGACTGCAAAGATTTTAACATCTGTTGAGGGATGAAAATGGAAGTATTGGTAATGGCAGTAATTCACCTGTTGCCAAAACAAAGGAACTTCCTATGACTTGAACACATGGTAGTTGACTCTGAGCAGGGATATCAGAAAACTCCCTACTCTCATAGTTCCTATTGATATTGGTAGTATTTTCATATTGAAATTTCTTTTATACGATAGATTTGTTGCTTGATCACAGGTCAAGAACTGATACAATGCATCTGATTTTCTTGGGCTCCAGGAAAAAATCTAGAATGCAACTTTGAATCCAGTCTACAGTGGGTACTGCTATAATGACTGTAAATTGGCTTTTGACTTTATCAGTATTGTGTTGTTGTGATGCATGGAGCACAGCTTTTTGTGCAGGCCATATTTTGAGATTATGTAGAATGTATACCTTTGAGAAAACTATAAATGCCACAATGTCAGAGAAGACGCTTTGACAAATCTGGCTAAATTGCAGTAGTCTGCTTCCAATTGGCAGAATGTCTAGTTTAGTTGCCAATAGCCATTTATGTATAGCTCTGGATTAGTAAGAACTGTTAGACCTGGCATTGCCAATACTTCGTCTCATGGTGTTATGAATAAAGGCTTTGTGTACTAATTGCAGTATAACTGAGTCGTTTTTTTTACTTTTGAGGCTGACTGGATGTCCTTTTAACTCAAAACTGTGCTAACAGAAAAAGAAGGTTAGTATTTCTGAGACTAATGTTTTCCCTTTTTTCTTTTTCTAGTTATTATTCTTATTATTGCTTTTTTTTTTTTTGTAGTTGTTGTTTTTTGAGTTCTTGTCAATTATCTGACATTTTAGAACCAAATGTTAGTTGCCTTTGAATCGTCCTACATCTACTTGAGGAATATTTCTGGGATTAAGTACCTAATTCACCAAGATAATTTCTCAGTAGTTATTTATGCTCTGATCTCATTAATTTCTGACTGGTGTATCACCCATTACCTAGGGCTTCTTAACAATGAGACTGAACATTTGCAACTTCTGTAACACTCTACTGCTGGGTTACTTACTAGCATGTCTCCATACTATCGTATTATTCCTGCATTGTGGAGTTTGCACTGGGCTCTGTACACTACCATATCATCTTCAAAATCTTTAGTTTGTTAAATCTGCCATCACATGCTCCCTACTTACCTTTGGACTGTGCTATGCCTTCCATAGGCATTGTAACTTGCCTCCAATGGGTTGCAGGTGTTTTAATGGGTGCATATGGAGATCTTTCATTTCCTTTCTTTTCCTTTTGTTATCATGACATGGGCTTGTGGGACCTGCTACCATAGTGAATGTGAGGATGCCCAATATAGTCCTCCTTCCACAGATCCCTTAGAACATTTATTTTTGTGCTAGCTTTTGATGAGAGCATGCCTGACTTTGTAGTTTTCAGCTATGTAGTCTCAAAAGTATGTCCAAAATTTCGCTCATGCCATTTCCATATGCCGCATACTTCATCGTGTACAATAAATTTGACAGCTTAGGCAAAAGTAATATTCTTAATATTTTTAAAATATTTATTTTTATTGCCTTTTATTTACTGTTGCTTTATTATGTCTTTAGTTTCCATGTAATTTTCCTGTGGTTTTTAATATTTCCAAAAAAGGAAGAAGACACCAAGTTTCTAGCAAAATTCATCCCAAAAACTTTAATTCCAACAAGAAGCACTTTTCACCCATGCACAGGTCTTCATCAGATTAAAGACAAATAAAAACATTCTCTCTTATATAGAAAAAATAAATCACATCTGACCACCAAGGCTCCATAACAAGTACAAACTGTAAAATATTTATTGGTCAAAACAAAAAAGAACAATTTCACTTTTACAGCATATAGCCTATTTATCAGAGCTAAAAACACACAGAGCGTAATACTTAAAACATCTAAAGCATTCAATCACATTAAAACAAGCCATGTGACAAGCCATTTATAAAACCATAAAATAAGGGCATTGAAGACTAACCAATCAGGTCAATGAAACAGATTTCTACTCTTAAGAATTGGTTTAAGTGAAACATGCCCATTTAAACCTGGCTATTTGTCTGCATTAAGTGTGATGATGCATTTTAATTCAGCACGCTCTGTTATAGTCTTAACATCACCAACTCTTAAGATTTAACTTAACTACTTCAAGGATGGCAAACTTAAAAGTATGGTTTATCCCACATTCAAATACATGCTTGGCTAAAGCATTAGTTAATTTACATTTCCTAATATCTCCAGCATGTTCTAAAATCCTATCCTTAAAGCTCAGGTTTGTCTTGCCTACAAAATAAAATTCACAAACAGAACAGCAAGTGTAATAAACCACACTCCTTGTGTTACAGTCTGCATAAAAATTAACATCAACCTTCATGTCAACAGACAACATGAATACATGTAGTACTGAGAATAAATTTGCAGGCTGAACATATGTGGCAAGAGAATGTCCTATGTCTCTTAGACATTAAAGTGGGCTTTAAATAGTTCTCTTTATAGCACAAATGCCGTTTGAGGGAACAGTTATTCTTAAAAGATATCATAAGTACAGGCCAATGTCTTCTGACAACATCACGTGTACTACTAATATTACTAAAAAAAAAAGTGAAAGCCAACCAAGAATAATTCTCATTATTAGAATGTAAAACTGTCTCATTTTGAATGGCAAAATAAGGGTGAGTAATAGTGCTCCTTAAAGAACAAACATGATCTGCAGTTTCATATATCTCAACTTCAGAATAGAGCCTGTCAATAAAATTGTTGACTATTTGATCTAACACTGCATATGCAGCACTGTCATCATCATGCAACCACATGATCCTAAAAAAACTGCCCTCTGAAGACATTTCTAGACACATGTCCAGGATGCATAATTGATTTGTGTAAAAGGGTTTTTAATATTTTCCAAAAAGGAAGAAGATACTATTCAACCAAAAAATTTTAATTCCAAGAAGAACCAGTTTTCACCCACCCAGAGGTCTTCATTAGATTAAAGACAAATAAAAACATTCTCTCTTATATAACCAAGCTAAAATCACAAGTCACATGATAAGTCATATGATCAATAGTCTGTGAATGATTACTTATTTACATTTGTTAAACTTTATATTCCCCTTTAAAACACATTGGAAATTAACAAACATAATTTAAACCAGAAAATGAAAAAGTTGCATTAACTTTAATAAGCCATTCTAGTTAGTTCAACTCCAGTACATCCTCCCTGTTTACATTAAACTGTCCAATTACAAAATCTACCATGTAAAAAATAAACTTTTTAACATTTTTCAGTTAGTGGCATGCTTAGGCAGGGCATTGACAAAACTTTTATTCTTCACAGAACAATTGTATTCATAGATGTGCTTCTTGAATTTTCTTGTTTTTGTTTCCTATGTGGAATGTTTTACAGGTCAGTCATGAGCTCACATAAACAACAAAACTAGAATTTAAAGTAAACTAGCCTGAATGACCATATGTTATTTAGTGGAAGCCCCAAACATTTTAGGACAGTCTGCAATGTACCTTACAACAGATCAAGAGGAGCACCTACAACTTCCATTTTTGCTATTGTCGCTGTCCGTATTCAGTTTGTGTTAATTTTCTAACAGCTGTTTAACATTTCTGCACCTTTTGTTAACCTTCAGGGCATCTCCAACTATCCTAATAATGTTTTGTCTTCCTGAAAGAATGTGTAAGTTGCTAAGCAATACATTCTCAATAGTTTTACCATCAAGCAAATACATTAAGGGAATGGTAGTATTCCAGTCTATAGTGTCCTTATTTTCTGTTGTTACTGCTCCATAACAGATGCAATAGCTTTTCTTATAATGTTGTCTATACAATCTTGAGCATTAAATATCTGATGAAAAACACATTTTCAGTGTCTTTATCCTCACCGTTTAACTGTTTGATTTGAATAATTCAGCCCTGAACCAAATTTTCCTTAAGATGACCAGGATTCAAGATTTTGGAAGAGCAACAAAGCTTTACCTGCAATATTTCAGTGACTATTTATTTTATTTTATTTATTCATGCTCAGTTTGTTAATTGAATAAATGATCTGGTCTGCTGACCCTTTCAGTCACAACCCAAGTACAGTTGTATAATTGGAAAACAAATCAATATATGTATACAGTTTAGTGACAATTATTCCATTTGCAAAAAGTCACAAAGCATGCAGCTTCATGTATTATACCAAAGCAACACAATAAACATTTATGGTAAAGTCTAAGAGGTTATATAGTATTAGAGCAGTGGCTATAGAGTTTAACAAGAGTTTCCATATTTATGATAAATACAAAATATTAGTAATGCAGGTAAGTAAGCACTGAAATAAAATGCAAGCATTTATCCAGTGGATTGGAAGCATACACATTTAGATTAATTTTGCAAATGGAAGTTAAGATCCTTCTTAAGAGATGTCAAAGATTTAGAGGGTTTTTTTCATCTCAGTGGGTAGTTGTTTCCACATAGCATGTTTTAACCTTAGAAGGCTGTTTAACCAATTTAAAGTTTGAACCTGAGTCTGGCTAGCATGAGTGTGTTTTTGGCTGCTTCTAAAGGAGTAGTTTTGTTGTCTTATTTAGAGTTTTTTTTTAAAGTGGGAGGGGTAATAACTAAATGTTAGAACTTTAAACATTTTAATGCTTAATACGTAGGTGGCTTTAATAGTAATGGGTAGCCAATGTGCTTTGTCATAGAGGATGCAGTAGTGGCAGTTCATACTTGCCAGTAGGGTAAATCTAAATATTTTATTCTCTGCTTCTTGGATTTTTAGGAGTATTGTGTGAAGAGTGGTGGGTTATAAATGTCAAGGCATATTCTAGCTTGGCAATTAGTACACTTTTAGTTAAGGCAATTCTTACTGCTGGGGAGAAAAGATCTGAGACTCAGTAACCATATTTTAATTGTGACAGAACTTTGGAAGAAACATTTTCTTTGTAAATACTGAAACTTAGTGAGGGGTTCATTGTTACATTAATGTATTTCTGTAACACTTGGAATAAAATTGCAATTTAAATATATTATTTGAAGGAGTTAGAGATTGTAGTTTCTCTGAGGAACCAAACATCATTATATTTAATTTGGAACTTACATTTATGAAGCCATTTATATAATTCATTAAATTGGATCTGTGTTGTTTGCTGCAGGAAATTTTGGGTTTTGTTTGCTAGTAATAGTAATATATAATTTGTGTACAAAACTAACTTGTGGTTAGGTATGTCTTGAGTAATGTAATTGACAAACAGAGAAAACAGGAGGGGACCTAACACTGAGGTACTCCAGTATTAAGTCTATTTCAGTGAGAAATATCATTAGTGTAGATTTGAAAAGATCTATCATGCAAGTAGTTTTTTTATCAAAATAAACTGCTTTCCCTAAAAGCTGATTCTGTGTAGTTTCTCCAAAAGTAGTATATAGGTCACTGTCTTGAAGGCCTGAGTCATATCAACAAACAGACCAGCAGTAATGAGACCTTCACTGATATTACTGTATATATTGTCAGTGGATGACAATACTGTTGTGAGAGTGCTAAAAGAATTTCTGAAACCATGTTGTTGATTGCATAGATGTCCGTAGCTGTTTATGGTATATTATTTAAGGCCAGTGGCACTATGCCAGTGGTTATTGCTAGATTAAAGATGCATGTAAGAGGTTTAGCTATTCTAGTAGCTCCAATTTTTTGAACCTTAGATGTAGTTTGCTAAATTTTGCACCTTTGATGTCTAGTTTGGAGAGTAAAGCTTTAATATTCTAGGTATTCTGTTATGGTATAAAAGTGGAAAATGGTGGCACAGTCAGATAATGGACACAGGTGGGGGTGCAAGACTATTTTGAGAAGTTGCCTAAGGAAAAGTATTAGCAATATCTTTAATGGCATCAATTACATAGTTTCAAAAGTCTTTGTAGATGGTATGTATGTTTTGATGTTGATTTTTTTATATGCATATCAGCAGCAGTAATGTTACATGATAGCTGAGTGATCTCTTTCCAGAATAGCCTGGGTCTTGATATGCAAATATGTCATCCATAGTGGGGTGGTATTCATGTTAAGCTCTCAAAACCAGTACAAGGTGTTTGGCTTGTCGGTACTAGTAAAAAGCAGAGAAAGGTGAGCCTTTAAAGTTCTATGATCCTTGGTGGTATCAGCAGTGGTATATAACTTAATTCAAATGGATTGTAAGCTATAAATGTAGCTTCAGCTTAAATACTTAATTACTTAACTTAACTTAAATAGTAAAGAACTCTTGACCACTATTAGTAAAGTGAAAAGTAACAAAAAGTAATAAGCATTCACACAGATCCTTCTCTAGGTTAAATCATCTGGTTTATTTCTTTATAAGCATTATTGTCGTAAAAATCTTTAAAATTAAAATAAAATCGTTATTAATAAATCAGCGCAGGCCTTCCCTAAATAACTAATTAACTTGAAACAGGTCACAACATGAGCAAATTTCTGTAATCTTCATCTGTGTTCCAGATTTTAATTGATCATAATGAAGTAAGGATGTCATGGTTGCCAATCTGAATGCATCCAGAGTTTAATTGATGAAAATAAAGTAAGGATGTAATGGCTGCCAATCTGAATTTGTCCACTGTAACATGCTTGGTATGCTTTGTTAACTGGATATACTAGGCAAGAAAGATGGAGCACTTCTACTTAAGCCACAGTTCTCTGGCCACATCAGCATAGTTCTAGTGCCACAGACTTCTCTGCTTATGGTTGTATACCTTTTACCCACTGGTATATACACTTTCTTATATGTATCTTCCATTATCAAGACTGCAGCATCTGGTAGCACTCTGGATGAATTAAGCAACTACTTTTCTATGTCCCAAAATTAGTGTGTGGTTCAACCCATGGACTGCTGAAAGTCTGCAAGTAGCAGGTAAGTGCTATCCAGAGCCTTCTGGTCAATAGTTATACAAAACATGTTTAAGTTCTGCTTCTTCATCTTGTATTTCTGCATGAAGTTCCTGATGGGACAAGTCACTTCCTTTCTCATGGTAAGTCTGATTTAAGTAGTGATATTGCCCAATCATGTTACAAAGACATGCATCCGGAGAGTTTTTCCCCAGGCCTGAAAATTGGCTTCATTCCAAGTCAGACTTTCCCTGTAAACAAATGTTAAATAAATAAAAAATAAATAAATTGGGTATCTGTCATTTTTAGACCTAATGATTAGGATGACCTTTAGAATCTGCTATCTCTAGATCAGACTGCTAGTATCATTTTGGAGCATTTTAGAGTCTCCAGTATCTTGTTGTGTTTTCATACAGAACTACTGCAAGCCAAGAAGATTTGTGAACTTCTAATCTGAACCATATGACTTACAGGAATTCATTTTTCTGTTTGTCCTTATCATCTTATTTAAAAGAGATTGGAAACTAAAATAGCCTCCTATTCTGCACTACTCTTGCATTCTTCACTACTCCTGAGTACTTGCATTGTCTAGATAAACTATAGGTTGGTTCTTTTGTTCTAGCAGATTGACAAATATATGATATAAATGGCTCTCTTATTACAGTAGCAGGGAAATCTCAACTGGTCTGTATATCTTAAATATAGCTGTAACCATGCTCCTGTTCAAATTATTTAAAAGAAATAGCTATTATTATCATGTGTCTGCACACAAAACCACATATAGACAAAAAGAGGAGTTTAACATGTATACTACAGAAGAAAGAGGAGGACGACCTGCCTGACTCTTTATTATGTATGTATTTATTCATTCATTGCTTTTGCTTGCCAGGAAAGTCGGACTGGGCATAGGTCCCATTTTCCGTGGAGGCCCATGGAGAAATGTTACTTTTTACAGAATGAGTAGAAGGCAGTCATACAAGATTTACATAATAAATGCACATACATTAAACAGTAATGAATTTACAGTTAATCAAAGCAAAAATATAGTAAATAATTAGTTAATATTGCACTTACAAGAGTCTAGCTATTTTCAAAGAATCAGGTGTAATTATATATTAAGAAGACAGTGAAGGAATTATAGGATAAAGATTGCTACATATTATGAAGGAGTATTGCAGAGGTCCAGGTAAGAGAAATGAATAGTTTAGGGGGTAGGGGATAGATAAATAGTGATTGTGAAGAAGTAGTTGTATTATGTATAGTTAGATAAAACAGTGATGAGAGTAAGGGTTTGACATAGGGGAGAAGAAGAGCATCACATGTACAGAGCAAGTAACTAAGAGGGTAGAACTTTATTTGAGTTTTAAATAATTTTAGAGAGTGTTATTGTAGTACTGTTAGTGGAATGGAATTCCAGCATTTAGTGAGGTGGTGATAGAGTAGTGAAATTTGTGATATAACTATAGAATAAACAGTTTTATGAAGCACATTGTTTCTGGAAAAACATAAAAGAGCAATGAGGCACATCCTGGTTATATGTGTATGTATTTCCGGTTCACAGAAGTCTTTGGCTACACTGAGAGGGAATGATGCAGAACCATTAGTAGCTAATATATATATAAAAAAAAACAGATGGAAAATATAATAATTCATGTGAAAGACATAAGTTACTTCCCAGTGAGGGAATACTAGGATATAAGCTCTTTATCAACAAGAAGAGATTATCTAGACATTTCCTGCTTGCTAAACTAGGAAGGCTGATCACCATTTGTGATCCTTGCCAGTTGTTCTTATCCATTTATATATGTTAGTGTCTGAGAAAAGTAATGTGCAGTATAGTAAAAGCATGAAAGCCAACATTAAAATTTGAAGTGGAGACATGCTGTTAGTTGAAACACTGATAAGTCCTTAAGGGGGGTCATTTGCATATGTCTCATGGGCCTTCAGTTCAGGAGGTTTAACATATTACACAGGGAAGACTCCAATTTGGCTAGGTCTTTCTTTTTATTAAATGGCTATTCTGTATGACCTTTTGTACCCTTTGTTTTTAAGTAAAACTGCATAAAGCCTATTTTAAATAGTGTGTCTAGAAGAATGTTTTCTAGAAACCACAGTATGAAAATGTCAAATTGCCTGTGCTGCCATTTGGAGTGCTCTCTATGCAGACATATTTAGTTTGCTTTTTTAATCAGCTGGAATGTTATATTTGAATAAAATTAAGACATTAAGAAAACAGGGCACTAGTTAACCAAAGATCATGCTGGCAAATAGAAATAGCCAACTAAAGATCATGCTGGTATGTAGAAATACCTAAGGGCCTTTTGGTTAACATCCCAATGAAGTATAGTTATACAGACAATATAACACCTAACTTAAGAAATAAGTCATATGAATGAGTCTAGAAATTACTGTCAAAGTTAAACAGCTGTAATAGCAATCACAAATAATCTAAAGTGCTGCCCTTTAAAATATATAATGGGGAAGGGCTCCACATGTAGGCAAACATAAGAATAGTAATGTCTTTATTATGCAATACATATAACTATATCTATCATAGGTTCATAGGTGTATACTAGGCTAATGGCCCTGGTGCCTTTAGAACCCTACCCCGTACAAGTGGCCTGACATCATGCCACCCAATGTTAGTTCTCAGTGTTTCTATCGAGTAGAGCCACTGGATTGATCCCTGGGGTGAACTTTTTATTACCCAGCCACTCATCAAGATTTCTCTTGAAGAGGGACAGCGAAGTGCTCTGCTTGACATGTATGGGAAGTCTATTCCAGAGCATGGGCAGTCTCTGGGTGAACAATATGCCCCTCCAGCATGTTTGGTTGAATGTGGTAATGTGGTTGAGGTCTCTGGAGCATGTGGTGCAGAGGGATTGGGATTTCTTTAGATGTAGCATTTCTAACAGAGCTGGGTCAGACATGGCTTTGTAAGTAATGGCAGAGATTGCCTATAATTTGACAATATGAGACAGAGAATAGCTGGAGTCCTTTGAGTCTGTCCATGTAAGAGATGTGTTTAATGCCTAGAATACTCTTTGTGAGGTACTTCTGTGGCCTCTCCAGCTGTTGCAGATGTCTAGTGAGGTACATGCCAAATATGGCATTATACTCGATGATTGGTCTAATGAAGGAAGAGTAGAGAGAGACAATGACCTCATTCTTCTTGGATGCAAAACCCTTGGTAATGAGATGTGCCACATAGAAGGACTTTCTGACCACAGTGGAAATGTGATGGTCGAAGGAGAGTCTGTTGTCAATCTGCATCCCCAGATCTCTTTTAACACCTTCAGTCTTCAGTGGGCTCCCATCGATGTGTTAATTAGTGGGAACTGAGATTTTACCAAAGGGGATGATGACGCATTTTTTGCCATTAAGCTTAAGGCCATGGTTTTGACACCAGACATTGGTCTCAGTGAGGCCTTTCTGTAGGATCTCTGCATCACTTGAAGAGTTAATAATGGCTCCCAGCTTGCAGTTGTCTGCAAACTTGGTCATTCAGAGTCCCTTTGTGTTGGTCTGGACTTTTGATATTTAGATGCTGTACAGGACAGGACACAGGACCAATCGGGTCTATATTAGAAAATCAAAGTATGACTACTTTGAATGTTCTGTTATCAAACCCTTTGCAGCGAACACTGAAAATAGCAAAGCTGCAGAATATTGAATACTTTCCTAGGGAAAGTATTCGGTGGGCCATTTCTGCAGCTTTGCTATTTCCTCGACTGTGGAGCGAAGGTTACAGACTGTGTTAAGGTAAGTGTGCGAACTAAGGTGACTGTGCGACAGGGACCTTAGGGTTAGGGAGCGGGAAAGGTGAGTGTGTGATAGGGACTTTAGGGTTAGGGAGTGGGTAAGGTGAGTGTATGATAGGGAGATTAGGGCTAGGGAGCAGTTAAGGTGAGTGTGCGATAGGGACTTTAGGGTTAGGGAGCAGGTAAGGTGAATGTACGATAGGGACTTTAGGGTTAGGGAGTGGGTAAGGTGAGTGTGCGATAGGAACTTTAGGGTTAGGGAGCGGGTAAGGTGAGTGTGCGGTAGTTATGGACCTTAGGGTTAGGGTTGGGTTAAGGTAAGTGGATAGCTAGTAGTGTATGTATGGTTTAGTGTAGGGTTTTGAGAAGTGTATGTGTGTGGATTATGTATTTTGGTGTGCTTGTGTTGTGTGTTGGAACAGCAAATTTTTTCCCTGTGAAAAAATTCACTGTTCTGAGTGTTTGATGTTATGGTGTTTCGAGTGAAATGGTTCGATATTAGAACATTCGATGTAATAATACTTCAATGTTCTGATATAGACCCAACCGATCACTGTGGGACTCCACTCATGGCTGGTTGGCAGTCTGTCTTGGTTTCTGCTACTTTCACACTGTGTGTTCTATCTCTGAGCCAATTTGACCCACCTAGTGATATAAGGGTTGATGCCTAGTTTGGTGAGTTTATCAATAATTCCTGTGTAAGGAATGGTATCAAAGGCCTTGGCCAGATTGAGGTAGGCTGTATGCACTGCCTTACTTTCATCCACAGCACTGGTGACAGACTCAAAGAAGTCAACCAGGTTAAGCAAGCATGATCTCCCTTTCACAAAGCCAAATCACATGGAGTCTAGAGTTTGGAGATTTTCTATATCTTTGTTAATCAGGTGCATGATGATGTGCTGCATAGCTTTACATATCAGACTCATCAAGCTAATGGGGTGATAATTCCCAGGGGCAGTAGTCGCTCCCTCTTTATGGAAAGTGATCACTGTAGCAGTCTGCCATTTGGTAGGGACAAAGCCTGAGGAGAGGCTGTGACTGAACAGGGCACACAGATGTGGTTCCATTTCACTTTGCAGTTCATGTAGAACACAGCCAGAGATATTACCAGGTCCATAAAGACACAAAGGCAGCCCAGAAAGTCCGTAGAAAAATATTTATTATACCAAGTCAAGTAATCTAAAGCGCTTTTCGTACGCACAGTGTACGAACTTCTTCAGAGACCCAAGCAAGTTAAAACACAACGTTTAAATAACCTTCATAAGGTCAGCTGATACTACGCCCCTTACTTAATTAGCATTAAAAGAAATAGCATCACAATCAATCACATTTTAGAAAAAATATAAATTCTTTTATATATATAACCTATAAATATTAGTATATCATACTACTATAGATTTTAATAATGAGAAAACTAAAAATGCTTATAAAGCAAAATTAATAATAAACTCTCCCTCATCATTTTATAAAAAATTATTATTCATTCTATATATTAAACATATTGTGTATGATATAGTAATAATAATAATGTTATCAATAAATAAACAGTCCTATAGTAATTATATATTTTTTAAAATCGATATACTTAATTGTCTACCTAGCCTTCCTATATATATATATATATATATATATATATATATATATATACAACATAATTTCACGAATTAAAATGAATACACATTTAAATTCTAATAAAGAATAAAAAATATTATTTAAAAATTAGCATTCTAAAGCTTGTCTACCTAGTAAGACTACGTAATTTTAAAATGGCCATAATTGAACAAACATTATTTAAACCAGGCAAACAATAGGAAAATAATTTAATCTGCCATAATAATTCCAGGCGGTCTAACTGCAACTCAATAGGACCACCCCTAATGTCCAGTTTCAATTGATCTAATACCCAAAATTTAAAATTTAAAACTAAGGCTGCCCACAGTATGCCCCAAACTAGATTTTAAATGGTTCCACTGTTGAGCTGGTGGGGGGGCAGGATAGGCTACGCCTTCCTCATATTGTTGACAATCCCTTTGAATTTTCTTATTCTTTGTCATTCTGGCCTTCAATAAAAAGGCATCAACTGTTTCAAAAATTTTTTACTGTGGGCAGCCTTTCTCAATCTTCAGCTAGTCAATCTGGTGTTAATTCTGAGAATCAGGTGCTAGCAGTCCAATCAAGGGTGGATTCTATCAACTTAAATCAGCCTACCCCCTCTACATCTTCTGCGACTAATGTTTTCAATAATGATGGTGCCTTGAGAAGAAGTGAACGCTTACAAAACCAGAACAAGAGTAATAATAATAATGTTTCTTCTTCAAGTAATTATGTTTCTTCTAATAACACTCGTAGTAATTTTAAACAATCGAATTTTCAGAGGGGGAAAGGCCAGAACAAATGGAATCAGAGGAAGAGGACCGGCAAATGGAAATAGTTGAAAGAGACTGCTTGCCTATTTACCATGTTATTAAGAATACAGAGAGTGACTTTTCAATATACAATTACTCTTCCATGTTTGTACCAACAGAATTGGCTAATTTATTAGCCAAAGGTCTTACTTTTGTACCTTTTAATAATATTAACATTACTAATTGTATTGTTGATTTGAAATTGTATGTTAGGAAATTGAATTTGGCACTGCTTTTGGGGAATACCTTCCTTAGCAGTAAGGGAGAACATAAAGTTCCTAGTACTTTTAATCCACCTTTACATAATAATTTATTATTATATGAGAAAGTATGTGAATTGGATCTCAGACATTTCCATTATATGGGTAAAAACAATGATAGGAAGGGTAATTTAACCATTGAAGAAATGGATTGGTTAAATTTCTTGCGTGAGTCTAATGTTCGAATTATGAAACCTGATAAAGGTGGGGGCCTGGTCTTTATGGACCAGGTAGATTATATTAATAAAATGGAATTTATGTTATCAACAGATTCATACGAACATGTTTCATTAAATGAATATAACCAAGCTATTAAAAGAGTTAAAGGTTACATTAATGATTTATTTATAGAGGGGAAGATTGATTCTGATATGCATAATTATCTAGTTATGCCCTCTCCTATTGCACCCATTCTCTTCGGAATACCGAAAATACATAAAGATCTAAGGGACCCACCATTTAGACCAATTGTGAGTGGTAAAAATAGTGTGAACTATGCTTGTGCTAAAATGGTCGATAAACTTCTTAATAAATATGTTAAACTTGAACCCACTATTTGTAAGGACTCATGGTCATTTTTACAGAAAATTAATGAGTTTCCCTTTAATGAAAAAGTTAATTTATTGACGATAGATGTGAGGGACCTTTATACTTCGATTCCACAGGATTTAGGTATTGAATGGGTATCTTTGAACCTTAGAAGGCTGAATGCCCCATCCTCTGAAATTTGGCTTATAGAAGAATTATTGACTATAGTCCTGGCACACAATTTCATTGTGTTTAATAATAAATTTTACCATCAAAAGAGAGGGGTAGTGATGGGCTCCCCCTGCGGATCAAGTTTTGTGAACTTGGTCATGAGCTTTTGGGAGAAAGAATATGTTCTTGTGGTAACAGAGCTTACATTAAAAATAAAATTCTATACTAGATACCTTGATGATATTTTCATCTTATTTGAAGGCGATATCGAACAGGTAGTACAACTTATCGAATATTTTAATTCGACCACCCAATTTCTTGAATTCACATTTAATTATGATGTGAAAGAGATTGCATATCTTGATGTTCTTCTCACAAAGAATTTGAGTTTTCAAAGGTTTGAATCAAAAATCTATAGGAAGACTTCTTATTCTAATACTTTCCTACATTTCACCAGTGCTCATCCCACTTATCAAAAGAAATCAGTGGTGAAAAGTCAGGCTGTTAGAGCAGCAAGAATAATTAGTAATACTGTAGACTTTTTGGATGAATGCAGGAATTTAAAAGATAGTTTTCTTAATAGAGCCTACCGACATGAATTTATTGATAATATATTGGAAGAGGTTAAAACGAAGAGAAATAACGGTTTCTATCAACCATTATTAGTGAAAAGTATTACTTCCAATAGCACTCTCACTATGAGCCCTATGTTGGATTTATCACATCCAATAGATGAGAGGGACCCATCCCTACCCTTTGAATATAGCCTCACCCTTACTTATTGTTCAAATTTTAGTTCATTAAAGAATATTTTCCTAAAAAATTGGAGCATTCTGAAGGAAAACAAGGATATAACATCTAGGGTGGGCACTACACCAAAAATTACTGTTAGACATGATATGAATTTTAAACAAATTCTAGATGGCATTAATAATAGATCCATCATTACTAGCGGTCAAAAGAAAATGACTACTTGTGGTAATTGCCCCTATTGTAAGTACATAATTATAGGGAATTCTATTAACATACAAGATTTTACGTTTAGAAGTAAATTTAAAACTAATTGCAATTCCAAAATGGTTGTGTACGTGGCTAAGTGTCAGTTATGCCCATGTTTCTATGTGGACAAAACTACTAGACGGCTCAGGGATAGGATATACGAACACACCTATAATATTAGGAAGGGATGCCTGGATAATGCCTTGACTAGACATGTGAGTGAATTCCCTACACATAATTTTAAATTTTGGGTATTAGATCAATTGACACCGGATATTAGGGGTGGTCCTATTGAGTTGCAGTTAGACCGCCTGGAATTATTATGGCAGATTAAATTATTTTCCTATTGTTTGCCTGGTTTAAATGATGTTTGTTCAATTATGGCTATTTTAAAATGACGTAGTCTTACTAGGTAGACAAGCTTTAGAATGCTAATTTTTAAATAATATTTTTTATTCTTTATTAGAATTTAAATGTGTATTCATTTTAATTCATGAAATTATGTTGTATATATATATATATATATATATATATATATATATATATATATATATATATATATAGAGGAAGGCTAGGTAGACAATTAAGTATATCAATTTTAAAAAATATATAATTACTATAGGACTATTTCTTTATTGATAACATTATTATTATTACTGTATCATACACAATATTTTTAATATATAGAATGAATAATAATTTTTTATAAAATGATGAGGGAGAGTTTATTATTAATTTTGCTTTATAAGCATTTTTAGTTTTCTCATTATTAAAAATCTATAGTAGTATGATATACTAATATTTATAGGTTATATATATAAAAGAATTTATATTTTTTCTAAAATGTGATTGATTGTGATGCTATTTCTTTTAATGCTAATTAAGTAAGGGGCGTAGTATCAGCTGACCTTATGAAAGTTATTTAAACGTTGTGTTTTAACTTGCTTGGGTCTCTGAAGAAGTTCTTACACTGTGCGTACGAAAAGCGCTTTAGATTACTTGACTTGGTATAATAAATATTTTTCTACGGACTTTCTGGGCTGCCTTTGTGTCTTTATCAGCCTAGTTTGTGTATATTACCAGGTCCCATGGAACCTGTATTCTTGGCCTTGGACAATGCAGCTTTAACCTGTGCTGCAGTAATGCTGGGCACCTGGCATTCTTTTGGTATTGTGAATGGTCCTTTAAGGGGGGAGAGAGGAGTAAAGTTGGCACTGAATCTGTCGGTCAGTATGTTGGCAATATCTGTTGGCTCAGTATCAGAGGTACAATTGTGCAGTAACTCAGAGCAAATCTGGGTATTGCTGTGGAGGTTCTTGATATATTGCTGGCTTTAGAGGATTTGATGACAGATCTCAACTTTTTGTTGAATCTAATAAGGGAGTTTTTCCAGTCTTGGGACGTCACCTTTTTCTGCAACAGTTTCTTTCTTCTGTTGTAGAGTTTATTAATGGCACAGACCACCAGATCGGCTTCCTTTTTTTTGGAGGAGAGCATCTTGGTTCTGTTGGGTATGGCTAGTTTGATGCATTTATGTACATGTTCATACAATGCATTGGTGTGTGATTCGGCAGTCTTGCAGATATTTTCCATTGGCATGGGTGCCGTGAAGTTAGCCACCTCTGTTTTTAGGAGCCCAAAGTCAGATTTGGAAAAGTTTTTCAAGGTGGTTACCTTTGCGGGGGGTGTGGGTGAGATGTGGATTTCCATGGTGATTAGTTTATGGTCGGATCTGACCAGGGAAGGATTGACTATTAGTGTAGAGAAATGGTCGCCCGTGTTAGTAATAACCAGGTCAAGGATGTTGCTTCCTCTAGTGAGGGGCAAAATGAGCTGGTCCAGGGCATTGGAATTCATGAATTCCAGGAAGCGTTGTGCCAGTTTATTAGTGCTTGAGTAGTTTTCTCAGTTGATGGAGGGGTAGCTGAAGTCTCCTAGTAAGAAAGTGTTGGGTTGGACCTTGATAGATTCCAGGGTGCTTAAGAATGTGGGGTGAGAGTGGGGGACCTATAGCAGGCTATGACCTGGATCGCTGTCTTACCCAATGTTAGTTGTACTTGAAGTATCTCAGATGCATTATGCTGGGCTACTAGTCTGGAGGTGTGCATATCCTTTATGAAAATGGAGAAACCACCACCTTTGGTGCTTCAGTCCATGTTTCAGGGCCAAAAGATGTGAAATGGGTAATAGCCTGGAAGCGCAGGGGTGCTTTCTGCCTCTTTAAACCAGGTCTCCATTACAGCATAATTGTCAATGTTCTCCATTTTGAGGACTGCTTTAAGTGAGTGCATCTTGAGATTTAGACTTTTAGCATTGAGCAGCATGACCCTCAGATTGCATTTATTTATAGCTGTTGTGGTAGTAATTTGGTCTTTGGAACACTGCCTAAAAAAGGCACTATAGGGGTGGCAACAGCTTTAGCAAGTACCCGGAAACCCAGGGGTGACAGATGCAGGCCATCTCTGGCAAAGCATCAAGATCTGTCAATCATGTCATCCCAAGCAGACAGATACTGGATCCCCTTAGAATGACACCAGTAACTTAGCCAGTTGTTGAAGTTAATCATTTTTTGTGTGTACTGAGGTATCATTCTGGGTGATGGTAAGATACTGCTCAGGGCTAGTGTCATACCTGCCTGGGCCACATAATCTGAGAGCTCCACCAAGTGTCTTTTCATGTAGTCCAGGGAGGGGCATCTCAGGTCATTCATACCCACATGGACAATGCCAGAGTCATACTTGTACTTTTTGTGGAGTGACCTGAGTGCATGTGCTATGTGTCAGATTCTGGCACCTGATAGACAGCTGACTGATACCTTCTCAACCTAGTGAGTGGAACATTGGTGTGCCTCACTATTGGGTCACCTATAATTAGTGTATTGGGCAAGGTGTTTAGCCTTAGCGGCTTAGATTGAAGGGCACACTATGGAAGTGACCTTTGTGTCCTGTGGTTTGTGCTGTGTTGTGGTGGTTGAGTGTGTTTCTGTCTTGGAGGTCTCTGCTGTTTGGGTAAATTTCTATTGAGAGCCTCTGCAAAGGTGGGTGTGTGGTTTGTGTTTTTATGTGAGAGCTGTGATAGTGGGGGTTTTGGAGGCTATGTGTTCCATGTGGTGTGGTGCAGGTGCTAGCCTTCTCCTCTTGACCAGCTAGTCCGGTCTTGGCTCAAGAGTGCATAGCTTCCACCTTGGTGATATAAGTGCATCTCTCACAAGTCTGAGTGTTGGGAGGTAAGAGGAGAGTGTTTTCTTTGTACATGAGGCAGTTGCTACAATGCCTCAGAATGCCCAACTGCACCAGGTTAATAGGAAAAGCACAGCCCTTTAATAATGCCAGGAGGGGTGGTCATAACTACTAAGTACTGGAGCTATATCCGTGAAGAATGACTAGTGCTGATGGCACTCAGGTGTGCCACAATAATTTCTACAAATACCTGTTGAAGTGCAACGCAATTAGGCTATTTGAAGTGCAAGAGAGAAAGAACTAGCAATATCTAAGGGAAAAGCTGAAGAGCAGACTTTCTGGCACCAGTAATAGTTTACCTCAGCTTGGGTCCGCTGCACAGAGCTTAAACAAGCGCAAACCCATGCAAACACAGACTTTTAAACCAAAAAGTTGAAAGGGTTGGAAAAACTGCCCAAATGGCCAATAAACTACAATTTCTGCATGAGAAACCACTCCTCTTGTGGTAGATAGGCTACCTAGTGCATACCACTCCCACTGATAAGCTAGAAGGCTTCCATCTAACACAGAAAGGCTTGGGGGTCTCAGAAGCTTACAAACAGCCCTGTATACAGCAAATCTGTATCTGGACTAGACTAGTTACAGGAAAGGCAGGAAACAAGCTTAGAACTTTTTTTTTACAGAAAAGAAGCTAAACCAGAATAAAACAATTGAAATGCAGTGCAAGCTAGTACAATTGAGTGTGCAGCAATATTAAAACAAATACAGTTTAAATAAATGTAATTAAATTAAAAATGACTAAAACAAGTGTGGAAAGCAGTAAATTAGGAAAAATGTCAGGATGGAGGCACTTAGAGTATCAGAAAACAATGCCAGCAAATATATAAATAATGCATTCAAGCAAAAATTAAGCCACTGCCGAACTCTGAACAGTTAAAAAGTTCCAAAAATATACTTATCAGCTCTATATTTCCAGATTGTTTGAGAAGCATCCTCAGTAAAAAAAACAAGGAGATTCTAGCCATAGTAGATTCTAGCAAAGTGTTTTTTTTAAGTGGAAAGGGAGAAAGGAGGAACAGAAGATAATTCAAGGTTAAGAAACTAAGTGGGTTGGCCTTCTCAAATGTTCTCTCTGCATTAGGTAGAATGAGCTAATGACACTAGACTTGGAGGAGTTTCCTAGATTAAATTTACATTGGGGGGGGGGGGTAACTGCAAAGCCACCAAGTATAAGAACCAGGCACTAATAAGGAGGGCGGGTGTCAAACTACAGCTACTAGCTACACTATTTTAGGCAGAAAACACTACAGAAATGTTTATCACAGCAGAAAAACAGCAGTGAGCCACTAAGTGAAAGTTTTAAACAGATAAAGGAGCAATGAGATTCTAGAGAATGCTTTCAACTGCAAACAAATCAGTTAAATGATACACTCCTTGGCGGGAAATCAGAACAAACAAAGAGATGCTTTTCAAATGGAGAAAATTTCCAGTTAATCTCTTTCACACAGGGAAACTAGCTAAAAAAGCTTTACAAATAGTGTGGCAGTAAACACCTTATTTATCAGGCCCTATAAGGCAGATAGTTTTAGTACAACCATGCAGATTAGTTTATAGCAATAAAATATAGTAAAATGTACAGCAGACAATGAAAAAGTGCTATAAATGGCTAGAATAAGCAATAACTAGTACAAACAAGCAAAAAAAAAATAAGATACCTATTGTTATATATCACAGAGCAGAATTGTGGTCAGTGCCACTCCTCTGCCCAGCTCAGTTAGTATAGACAGAAATCTCACAAAGTTAGGGCTTAAATACCAGAAGATACAACCTGAAACAATTTTAAAAAAGCTCAAAAGAACCAATGAGTGCTTACTCCAAGTTATAGACCAGTCAGCCTTTACCAGCCAGTAGCCAATCAACAACAGAACTCTCACTAAAGTTAAGAAAGGCTTCTGCTAAGCAAAGATGGCCTGGAACATATGCTCAGAACAAGCAATCACTGCAAACAAACAACCAGGCCACAGAGACAGCAAACCTGAACTGGGTTGTGTTATAGCTACTAGCTACACTATTTTAAGCAGAAAACACTACAGAAATGTTTATCACAGCAGCAAAACAGCAGTGAGCCACTAAATGAAAGTTTAAAACAAATAAAAGAGCAAGGAGACTCTAGATAATGCTTTTAACTGCAAACAAATCAGTTATATTTGCCTGTCTATCTATCCATATCTACAAATAGATGTACACACACACACACACACACACACACACACACACACACACACACACACACACACACACTCACATATATATATATATATATATATATATATATATATATATATATATATATATATATATATGTATAGAGGTCCCCTATGAAATCCCAAATGCACAGAATCCCGATACCCAAAATACCGAGACGAAAAGCCTGAAACCCTCATTACCGAAAGAATAGAAGTGCAAAGTTCAAAATCCCGATGTTAAGGGATTTCGAGTTAGCTCTTCTGGTGTTACTGTTCAGGTAAGTATGTTTGTGTCAGTGTGTTTGTGAGGGGCTTTAGTGTGTGTAAGTGTGCGTTGTGACTGTGGTGTGTGTGTGTGTGTGTGTGTGTGTGTGTGTGTGTGTGTGTGTGTGTGTGTGTGTGTAACTGTAATGTATGGGTGTGAGTTTGCCTTGTGTATATGTCTGTGCGATTTTGGAGTTAGAATAATAAAGTAGGGGGATGTGGGGGCACAGACCCCCACATGGATAATGCAGGGGGGCGAAGGCCCCCTGCTTATCTTTAGTGTAGGGTGGTTTGTTTGGTTATGGGGGGAGGGTGTGTGTATGTTTGTGTGTGTGCTGTATGTATGTATTAGTTTCGCGATTTTGAATTTCGCACTTTCAACTTTTTGGTAATGTGGGGTTTCGGGCTTTTCGTCTCGGTATTTTGGGCGTCGGGATTCTGTGCATTCAGGATTTCATAGGGTACCCATATGTATATATATATATATATATATATATATATATATATATATATATATGGATAGATAGATAGATAGAGCTATACACACACACACACACACACACACACACACACACACACACACACACACATATATATATATATATATATATATATATATATATATGTTTACTATCATAAAATCGAAAATAAAAAAAAGTGTATGAATGTTCGAATTTTAACATCGGAAATGAACATTTCTGTATGTCCCTAATGTCGAAAACAGCTGTTAATTGTCGAAAATGTCGCTCGCAACATTTTCGACAATTAACAACACTCCCACCCTTCCCTTAACTCCCTACCTAACTAGCCTAAACTCACATCTATGCAGGGCAAGCCCCCCTGCATCCCCCTAACATAATAGCCCAACTCTGAGATCACACTACAGTGAGGAAAGGGATGTATTTCCCTAACTGCAGTGTACCGCGATCCCCTTACATGAGCGAATGTTATAATTGTGAATGCACAGTCCATTTGCAATGATAACGTTTGCTCACATAACCTGCCATACTATGAAGTGTTCGAACATATGTTGTTCGAATACTTCATAGCCATGCAATTGCACGGCAACATTTTGATAGTAAACCATATATATATATATATATATATATATATATATATATATATATATATATATATATAAATAGATTTATATGGGTCCACTTCAAAATACTGACTTTCAAAATACCTAACCTCAAAATACTGAGAACAAAATCTCTAAAGCTCAAAAAACTCAAAATACAGAAACTCAAAATATCGAAAAGAAAAACACAGTACAGTAACACAACTATATTGCAGAATAACTACATACAGAAACATATTACTCTTTTGCAAGTATAGGCATGGGGGCAAGCCCCCCTGCAACCCCCTGTGGGGGGCTGCACCCCCCACCCACCCCTGCTACTTAAATATATCAACTCCAAGACTGCACTTAAAAGTACAATCTTGGAGTTGATATATTTAAGTAGCGGGGGGTGGGGGGCACAGCCCCCCATAGGGGAGGGTGCAGGGGGAGCTTATACTTGGAAAAGAGTAATATGGTTTGTGTTTTATTTGTTTCAGTATGTACTTGTGCTGGAATATAATAAGTGTTGGTATCCTGTGTGTTTTCAGTATTTTGAGTTTTCAGTACTTTGAGCTTTAGAGATTTTGGTCTCAGTATTTTGAGTTTAGGTATTTTGAAAGTCTGTATTTTGAAGTGGACCCATATATATAGGTTCATAGGTAGATACTAGGCTATCTGCCCTAGGGCATTTATAAGCCTAACCAGAGTGTATTTGGCTTCCACCTCCCTATTAGATTAGCCTACTGTGCCTCTGTAAAGTAGGTCACAGAAGGTACCCTTTTAAGATTAGTTTACTGTGCCTCTGTCTAGCAGGGACACAGGAGAGATCCCAGGGGTGAATTTGCGATTTCCCATCCACACGTCCAAATTTCGCTTGAAGAGGGTCAGCGAGGGGCTATGTCTAACATGAATTGGGATTCTATTCCAGAGTGAGGGGAGCCTCTGGGAAATGAATCTATCCCTCAAGCATGTCCTATTTATTTTTCTGCTGAGGTTTGGGTCCCTGGAGCATGTAGCTCTAAGGGACTTGGATTTTTTGAGGTGGAGCATGTCCATTCATTCTAGGTTTGACATGGCTTTGTACGTCAGGCATAGATCGCCTCTGAGTAGGCAGTAAGCAACTGAGTAGAGCTGGAGTTTCTTTAGTCGAGCTGCATAGGACATCTGTTTGTAGACCATGATCCTCTTGGTGAGGTACTTTTGGGGTCTCTCCAATTGCTGCAGGTGTCAGGTAAGGTACATCCCAAAAGGGGCATTGTATTCAATTATGGGCCTGATGAGTGACGAGTAGAGGGGAACAATGACCTCTCTTGATCTAGATGCGAACCCTTTCATGATAAGGTGGGCTATATAGAAGGTCTTTCTAACCACTTTGGCAACGAGATTATCAAAGGAGAGATTACTATCTATGTTGGTCCCCAAATCTCTAATTACTTCTTCCGTACTTAATGGATTACCACCTATGTGGTAATTTGTGGGCACCTTGTTTTACCCAAAGGGGATGAATATGCACTTTTTAGCATTTAGCTTGAGGCCGTGGCTCTGGCACCAATCATCCATCTCTGTGAGACCCTTTTGGAGGATGCTTGTGTCAGCTGGAGATTCGATTATGGCCCTCAGTTTGCAGTCATCTGCGAACTTTGTAAGCCATAATCCCCCCGTGTTAGCCTGAACCTCAGAGAAGTATATACTGAACAAGAGAGGTACCAGAACTGAGCACTGTGGGACGCCACTTGTAACTGGTTTGGATTCGGACATGGCACCTGTGATTCTGACCATGTGGGTTCTATCTCTGAGCCAGTTTGCAACCCGTCTTGTGATATAGGGGTTGATATTTAAGCTGGTAAGCTTATTTATGATGCCCGAGTGGGGTATTGTGTCGAAGGCTTTTGCGAGGTCCAGGTAGGCTATGTGGACTACCTTGCCCTCATCTATGGCTTTGGTAACTGTTTCAAAGAAATCAACTAGGTTTAAGAGGCAAGATCCGCCCTTAACAAAGCTGAATTGGGTAGGGTCCAGTGTCTGGGGGCTCCCAATGTCTTTGTTTATGAGTTCCATGATAATATGCTCCATAGCTTTACAGACCAGACTAGTCAGGCTTATGGAGCGATAGTTTCCGGGGTCCGTTGTGGCACCACCTTTGTGGAGTGGGACCACTGTAGCTGTACGCCATTCTTTGGGTACATATCCTGTAGTAAGGCTAAGTTTGAACAGCGACTTAATGTGAGGGTTCAGTTCTTCTTGGAGCTCTTGTAAGACACAGCCTGGGACACCGTCTGATCCCATAGATGCTGTGTTTTTTGCTTTGGAGAGGGCAGCTTTCACCTGTGCATCTGTGATGTCAGGGAGGTTACATTCAGTTGGGATAGGTGTTTGCTCCTTTGGGGGTGAAGGGGGGGGAGTTTGCGCTGAATCTGTCTGCCAGGATGTTGCCTATGTCTGTAGGTTCGGTATATTTTGTACCGTTATGCAACAATTCAGAGCATACCTGGGAGTTTCCACCCATGTTCCTGACATAACTAAAGAAGGCCTTGTGATTGTCTTTAGTGTCTAGGGCAATTTTTCTTTCGAAACTGGCCTTTGATGATTTTATGAGGGATCAAAGTTTCTTGCTAATACTGACAAGAGATGCCTTCCCTTTTTGGGATTTTGCTCTGTCATGTAGTAGCTTCCTCCTTCTCTTGTATAGCTTATTTATGGCCAGGGTTCACCAGACCAGTCTCCTGTTTTTGGAGGAGTGAGTCTTGGTTTTATTTGGGATAGCACGATCCATGCATTCCTGCAGGTGCTCATAGAATGCATTTGTAAAGGATTCTGCAGATTGGGCTGTATTATCCTCTGGCCCAGGGGCTTTGAAGGATTCCACCTCAGTCTTGAGAAGAGCAAAGTTGGCTTTTGAGAAATTCTTTACAGTGATTTCCTTGGCTGGGGGTGGGGATGGGATATGGATGTCCAGGGAAATTTGTTTATGGTCTGATCTTACCAATGAGGGGTTTACCTCTGGTGTAGAACATAGAGTCCCCATGTTGGTGATGACCAGGTCCAATATGTTGTTCCCTCTTGTGGGAGTGATGACCAGTTGTGCCATTGCATTAAAGTTTATAAATTCAAGGAACCGTTGGGCGAGGGTGTTTGGGCTTGAGTAGTTTTCCCAGTCAATGTTTGGGTAGTTGAAGTCACCCAATAACATAGTGTTTGGAGAGACCTTCATATTCTCATTTATATTTGAGTTTACTCAAAATGATCTAAACTACTAACATCTAAACACTCAATATTACAACCCTGTTCATGGGTGGATTGCCTCTCTCCCCAGAAAAAGTTGGTTTTGTATGTGGTTAGATTTGTTAACATTTTATGTTGCACCACTCACACCCCCTGCTAATTATATATACCAACTCTGAAGTTGGACAACAGTGGGGAAATGGTATAAAGCTTTCCTTAGTATGACTTCAGTTTTGTTGATATTTTTGAGTTTAGGTATTTTTGTGTTTAGATATTTGTGAGTTTAGATATTTCTTTCTTGGTAGTACATGTTTAGATATCAGTGCATTTAGATAATGTTAGGTAAACCCACACACGCGCACGCACGTGCGCACACACACACACACACACACACACACACACACACACACACACACACACACACACACACACACACACACACACACACACACATTTATGAACATTCAATCTAATCAATATTTGTATTTAAAAAAAAAACAATAAACTGAAAGCACAAAACAGTGAAAAAAAATCACAAACATTAACTGTTTTCTTTTGCAAACCCACAAACAGTATCCTAACACTACATTCTGACCAATTTGTCTGAAAAGTGGTAGTGTTATGGAAAAGGTTTTTTCAGGTTAACGTGCAAGGTTAGGGCTTGGATTAGGGTAGCATACATTAGTAAAGTGTACTGAGAGCTTCATTATACAAGGCACTCAGACTCACTGCAAGCATCAACACATGCAAAACTTTAAATCATTCCAATTATTTAGCCTAACTGTACCCTAAATTGCAAACATTTACACACACACGCACACACACACACACACACACACACACACACACACACACACACACACACACACACACACACACACACACACACACACACACACACTACACTACACTAATGGATCCCGTACCATAACGCTTACTCTAATCTTAACCTGCCTGCTCACAAAGTCATACACTGATATTGAAGCTTTTGGAAATTTGGCAAATTAAAGTCACAAAAATACAGTTAACTTATGCAACAGAACTTCCTCCTTCTCACTTAACATGCACTTGTCCAAACATCCACTTGTAATTACCACAAACTGCAGACTATAAAGAAAATGTCATATCAACAGGGTAGCAATGATCCCATATATATATATATATATATATATATATATATATATATATATATATATATATATATATATATATATATAAAATAGTCTCTGGACTATATGAAGAAGACATGATGGAGCTTTCAGATTATGTGTCCCAGGTGGTTACCTTATTTCTCCATAAATAAGACCTAACCAGAGAATAAGGCTTAGCATGGTTTTCCTGAGTGGTCATGCCCTACTCCAAAAATAAGTCAACAACACACAATGGACGTGTTGAATTGTAAAATAATAATATTATGGACACCTGTTGACTGATGTTATTGTACTCTGCTCACCATTTTCAGACCATTTGGACACCCAACTTCTTCTCTTTGCAGAAAGTCATAAGATTATTTCCCCTGAAGTCCTCCACAATTTTTACTGTAACCCTAATCCTCACTCACACTTTATGGTTGAGATCCTCGACCCATAAACACTGGCAAGCGTACTTTGATTTGTCAAAGTACAGACAACGCATGTAAAACGTGTGCACTTGATAAAGAACTGGTGCAGTTGTGTCTTTTTAACTGTTGCCATTTTGTGTTGCCACTCCTGTCTTGTAAGTCTTCAATTACCCCCCCCAGACAAGATGAGTGCAAAAAGAAAGAGCTATTCCATTGCGTAAAAGAAAGGAATCATGGAGGACTCCTGAGGAAAGAATCTGGTGGCTTTCTGCAAAGAGAAGAAGTTGTATCTCCAAATGGTCCGAAAATGGCGAGCAGTGTACGATAACTTCAGTCAACAGGCAGATAAGGGAAATGCTAAGAAGTGCAAGTGTGGATCAGGTTGACAACCATTATTTCCTGAGCTTGAAGTCATCATCTGTGAATGAATTTCTAACAGGAGAGCAAAGGCTTTTGTTGTGCATAGGGCTGATATTCAAGCATTTGCCCTTGCAATGGCTCCACAGTTAGAAACATCCCCAGAAGAATTCAAAGCATCACAACATTGACTGGATGGCTTCCTTCAGTGATATGAACTGTCTCTAAGAAGATCGGCAACACTGTTCAAGCTGGAACATACTGAAGTTTTTAAATGTGCACTTGCATTCACATCCTTTATTGATGGCATCAACTTTTCTAAATACCAACTCTCCAACATGATTGATATGGATGAAACTGCAATGTTTATGGGGTTTACTATCATAATTTAGAATCCAACTCCATTGACCGCACTATGTTCGAATACGGAATGTCAAACACAGCAGTGTCGAACTTCAAAAGCAAGCCTAGGAATGGTTTTAACATGGGTTGAGATAGGTGTTCACAGCTATTGCCGAACTACAAACCTCACCCCTATCTCGACCCATGTTAAAACCTGTTCCTAGGTTTGCTTTTGAAGTTCGACATTGCAGTGTTCAACTTTCCATGTTTGAACATAGTGCAGTCGACGGAGTTGGATTCAAAATTATGATAGTAAACCATTTATGGGCCAAGGATCTCAAACAACAATTAATTAGAGGGGTGCCTCACCAATCTACATTCTCTCCACTGGTTACGAAAATGCATGTGTTACCTGTATTTTGGCAATTTGTCTAGATGGAAAGAAAACCCCACCTGTAATCATTAGTAAGGCCAAGAAAGATAAGATTGAATGTGTTTCAGGTATTTACATTTTTGAAACTGAAAAAGCCTGGTGCACACAAGCAGTTATAAGGAAGTGGATCGATGTAATGCTGCCACTTGTTTTGCAAGGTGGCGAAAGAGGTCTGCTAGTCTGGGATTCAGCCAGCACTCACCTTGCTAAAGACATGAAGAATTTCCTTGCACAGAGAAGAATAGATCAAATAATGATTCCCACAGGAATGACTCACTATCTCCAGACTCTTGATATTGCAATAAACAAGCCATTCAAGGACCATTTGCGCATGGAATTCAATGACTACACTGAAAATAGAATGGAGAGGAATCAGCATGGAAACTTTGTGAAGCCTAGCCTGCAAGAGATTGTGACTTGGGTGAAGAATTCATGGGATAAAATCACTGACAGCTGTGTTGCCAATGCACTACAGGCAGGCTACATGGACAAGCAGTGCTCATTTAAGGAGAGCTCTTTTGCTAGGCATGACTGATTGGGGCTAATGGTTCTACAGGAAATGGAGTCGCAAGGAATTCAGGCCAGAATTCAGGAGCTGGAAACTTATGACAATGTTCCAAAACAAGATGACATGACTGTATTTGAATAACTTTTCCGTTATCAGGGCAACAAAATGGATTGCTTCTGCTTTCAGCTGCCAGCAAGCTCTTGTCAGTTTTTTCACTTTATTGTATTAAGGTAACGTTTCATTATCAAAGGGTAATTACAAAGTAAGGCCACTAGTTCCCAGACTTCATTTTTATGACTTTCCATCATTCTTCTCTTATGGTTTGCGTAAGGAATAAAGAAAGCATCACCACTCAAAAAGTGGCAGTTATTCACCTGTTTTATTCCCCTCCTCCAATACACATGTATTGAGATTGCTCTGCACTTTCTGTTAAGCATAAAATATTGCACTGTGAAAGCCAAGGTGTAGATATTCTGTAGTTGAAATGTTTGTTGCACCGTTTATGTAGAATTCTCACACAACTTTTAATGCGTTATGTAGAACTGTTGCCCAGTAATGGAAAAGTACGAAATAAATGTCAATTTGTGTACATGAATAAATGTCAATTTCTGTACATGACTAAATGTTGATTTGTGTACATGAATAAATGTTGATTTTTGTACATGAATAAATGTCGATTTTTGTACATGAATAAATGTAGATTGTTGTACAGGGGAGGGTGAATAAGGCATCCCCTGATAATAAGCCCTAATGCGTATTTCAGCAGGGGAAAAAGTATAAGACCTGGTCTTATTTTCAGGGAAAAACGGTATGTCCCTAGCCTTAAGCAGCATCCTTCCCTCACCCAGGATGATGCCACAATACAAACAAAAAATGATTGACTCCAACAATTGACTTGGCATCTGGTGTTAGTCCAGGGGGATCCACTATCTGTTAGCCTGGGAGAATATGGTAGACAGACCTTGTTGCATTGCTAGAGAGGGACTGCACTTGTTCCCACTAGGCCCTTGCCTCCCCCATAGTGTCTTTTTTAGGCAATGTCAAAACAACAAACTTTCCAATGTAACAAAATCTAATCAAGACAAACACAGGGTCATGCTGCTTAATGCTAGGATTTTAAATATGAAATTGTACTCCATGAAAGCACTCCTCACCTTGGAGGATGATGACATCTGTGCAGTTATAGAGACATGGTTCAAGGCCATTGAGAGCACCCTGGCTGTGCAAGGCTACAATGCCTTCCACATGTTCAGACTTCAAAATGAGCATGAGGGAACCAAAGGTGGAGGTGTGTCCATCTTCATTAAAACCAAATATACTTTGAGGCTGGTCAAACAGCATGACTCTCTTGAACTACTCCATGTCCAATTAACTATCGGGAAAGTACCATACCACATCATTGCTAGCTATATCTCCCCCACAATGAACAAGGATAAGCACATTGCCTACCTTGATTTACTGTAATCTCTTGCTATACAGCCTAACACCTTAGTCATGGGAGATGTCAACTATCCTTCCATAGACTAAGGGACATACACAAGCAAAAACACACTTTCTCAGAGGTTCTTGGACTTTAACACAAATGCTCTGGAACAAATAATCTGCCCCTCCACTAGGGGATCTAATGTTCTGGACATAGGACTCACCAACATGGGGGTCACTGTACTTCCCCATGCATGATGCCTTCCCTGGTTAGGTCAGACCATAAATTAGTCTTGTTTGAAGTAACGACTGGAACTGACACCCTCACAGGAACAAAATTTATGAAAATCTTTACCAAAGCTAACTACAGCCTTCTAAGTGGTGGCATAAAAACTTCATACCACCCGCAATCATAGACATCAATGATCACTATGCAGAAGTGTACACAAATGCCCTGTACAAACACTTAACCACTGCATAAACTCTGCTGTGCCTGACCAGATCAAAACCAGGTCTTCTTGTAAAAACAAGACACCACGGTGGACTTCAAGTATAACAAGAGGAAGAAACTGTTCTCCAAAAGCAAGAGGGATATCACTCTGCAGAAGAAGCGTTCCCTCCTATGCCTAAAAAAGAAAATCAGAAATCTTGTAAAGTCTTCTAAAGCAAATTACAAAATTAAAATCGCATCCCTTGCCAAGGATAATCATAAGGCATTCTTTAACTATGTCTGAAGTCTAAAAGAGAATGCCTAATTATGTGCCAAACTGGTTGTAGATGGGATCACTAATACTGCACTGGAAGATGTTGCCAACCTGCTAGATGTCAGATTCAGTGCAAACTCCACCCCTCTATCCCCACCTACCATATCCCAAAGCATACCTGACACCAGTCGTCTGCCTAATATCTCTAGAGAACAGGTCATTTCTGAACTCACCAAAGCCAAAAACACAGCATCAGTGGGACCAGATAATATCCCAGGTTGTTTACTAAACAATCTAAAACAAGATCTAGTGGACCAACTTGGCACTGTCTTTACTCATAGCTTGAGAACTGGCTATGTTCCTGTAGAATGGAGAACAGCAACAGTAATGCCCTGCACAAAGGTGGGCCCTCAACTGATCCTAGGAACTACAGACTTATAAGGTTAACCAGCCTCATCTGCAAGTCCATGGAAAGAATTATCAAGGACTTTATCAACAAGGACATAGGTGACCTCCAAATGCTGGACCCAACTCAGTTTGGTTTTGTTAAGGATAGATCCTGTTATTAAACCTGGTAGATCTCTTTCAGAATGTCACCAAAGCCATGGATAAAGGTAAGCCAGTGCACACTGCCTATCCTGACCTTGCCAAGGCTTTTAACACAATCCCCTACTCTGGCATCATTGAGAAACTCACCCAGCTGGGGATTAACCCTTACATCACTAGATGGGTAGCCAATTGGCTCACTGACAGAACACACTCTGTAAAGATTTATGACTCCACCTCAACCAGTGGACCCATCACCAGTGGAGTAACACAGGGGTCTGTGCTGGGCACTTTACTGTTTGTCATCTATTTCTTAGAAGTCCAGGCCTACTGCTGATTACAAAGTGGGAGCAATCATTGAGTCCCCTAACAATGTCAACATATTACAAGAATGGCTGACACAAATCAATGACTGATGCCAAAGCCATGGTCTAAAACTAAATGCAAAAAATGCATTATTATTCCCTTTGTCAAAACAGAATTCCCTACAAATTACAATATTGACAGCACCCCCCCCCCCCGAGTTCCAACCCAGTGGTGTGAGACTTGGGAACACAGGTTGACAGCAATCTGAACTTTGACCACCAAGTTTCAACAGTGTTAAGGAAAGCCTTCTATGTAGTGCACCTCATAAGCAAGGGCATATCGTCCTGGTCAAGGGATGCTAAAACTCCACTGTACTTGACCTTCATGAGACCACTAAAAGGGTATATATAATGCACCCTTTTGCATGTACCTGACCAGATACATGCAGCAGCTGGAGAGCTGTCAGAGGCTTCTCACTAAAAAAATACAGGGACTACAACCCATGACCTACTTGGACAGGCTGTAATGCCTGTCACTTTACTCTGTATCTTACAGGCTGCTGAGAGGCAACTTGTGTCTGGCCTATCGGGCAATCTCCGACCTTGCCCTAATGGAAATGCTACACATCTGCAAGTCAATGGGACAGGAGTCGCTCACTCTAGGGATCATAACCTAGCCTCTGACATTTACAGAACATGCTGGAGAGAAAAATATGTTTCCCAGAGACTGCTACTTCCCTGCAACAGATTTCCTGTTCACATAAAACACTAACCCTATTCAAACACAACCTAGATAATTGCAAAGGAGACTGCAAATTTTCCCGCAGCATGGCACCCATGTCCCTCATAGACAGGGGCAGCCAGAGTTTATCACAAACCTGCTGTGTTCATAAATTCATTCTGCAAACTACCCAAAAAGAACAAATGGGGATGCTTGGGATTAACATAGCTAGGCTTGTAAAAACTCTATGGCTGCTAGCCTAGTAACCTCCTATGAACCTATGAACCTACATGATATAAGAAAACAAAAAACTGGAACAGTCAACTAATAATACACTAAGCAAGTACAGTTCCAGTACTCAGCATCCAAAAGCACCAGCACTATCGAAATTAGTCCACAGGTCAGTTCTTGAATCACCAAATGCAGTTTATTATAAAAATACACATATAAACCATAAAATCACGTTAAGCGCTTTCATCTACTAGTGAAGACTTCATCAGAACAGTTAATTCTACCATAGTTCAAGCTATATATAGCCACATACTCAAGTCACATGTACTAATTTCATTGAATACCTTTTTAAAGTGCCAGTGCTAAAATTTAAAACTTCCCTATGCTCTGAAACAACAAAACAAATATATAGATGCTAAAAAGCTTATTCAACTGATAATAAAAATAATACAACATTTCTTCATACTTTTGAACATTTTCTATGTTAAAATATATATACAAACCTCAACTTCTCATTTATGTTCTAACATAGGTTTAACTGATATGTATTCATTAATTCCAGGATGGACTGATGCATTAAGCAGTATCTGCCACCTGGTTTCTTTTTCACCTACTAATTTTTTGATATCCCCTCCACTGATGTTATATTTAATATTCTCCAAAATGCCAAAATGAAAAGTAGTACATTTATCATTGTCCTTAATGTGTTTCCAAAGTGCATTTTTTTCATCATGATTCTTGATGCAATAAAGGTGATCATATATTATGTTACGTAAACATCTTGTAGTCTTGTCTACATAAAAACAAGCACATTGGGTGCATTTAGCAAGATATATTAAATTCTTGGACCTACAATTACCCTTCTGAAACCTAATAACAGTATTATTATAATTTTCCAACTTAATACTTGAACTATTCACAATGTACTGACATTGTGAACAGGTTCCACACTTATTAGTACCTTGGTTCACTCTAGGTGGAACATTGTTAGTAAATTTCTTTTCTAATAAATTTTTGATGTTATATTCATTCCTCCTATACACAAAAGTAGGTTTTTCTCCTACCACTCTATAAACATCTTCCTCAACCCTTAAAATGTTCCAGTTCTTTTGAATTATGTCTTTAATTGCCCCACATTCAGGTGCATACCTAATAACACATGCTTTGCTATATTTTTCACCATCATTCTTATTATTAACATTATTATCATCATTGTGTACATCTGTTTCTATGACATCACCTAAGAGTGGTTTATATCTAGTTCCACTATATTTTTTCACATATTCTATTACATCATATATCATTTTCCAGGGGTATCCTCTATCTGAAAAAAAAGAGTCCTATTTTTGTTAACTCTTTGTCTAACTCCAAAGGGTCTGTTTTCATACGGGCGGCTCGAATACATTGACCCTTTATTATATTCCTTTTTTGTAAATATGGGTGGTTACTAGAAAAATGTAGATAAGAATTGCTGCAAGTTGCCTTTCTAAATATATTAGACTTAAATGTTCCATCTTTCAGAGTTATTAATGTATCAAGATAGGAAATAGATTCCTTATCAATATTAAATGTAAATTTAAAGTTCTCACAACAAGAATTAAGATACTTCCTAAACTCTTCTAATTCCTCCTGACTACCTTTCCAAACCACAAAAATATCGTCCAGGAATCTGAAATAACAAGTCATACACCCACTCCATTTTGAACCAAAAATGTACTCATTTTCCCAATCAAGAAGTACCAAATTGGCAAATATGGGGGCACAAGAGGCCCCCATAGCCACCCCCTGGTCTGCTTGTAGTATTCACCCTCGTAAAATATGTAATTGTGGGAGAGTACCAGTTCCATAAACTCTAATAACAATAATGTTTTATCCCAAGACAAACATCCTATTCTAGTAAAACTGTCCTCAAACCTTACCATACCTTCTTCCTTAGGTATGCTCGAGAACAGATCAACAACATCAATAATCGTAATAAGACATTCCGCCCCTTCAGCCAAATGGGGTTGTAGCCTTCTTAAAAAATCCCATGAATCGGCTACTATATGGTTAATGTTTTTAAATGTCATTTTCAACCATTTATCAATGACTTTCCCAAAAGGGAAAGACTTTGACTTGCTCCCAGAAATAATTGGTCTGAAAGGGGGGTCTTGGATATTTTTGTGGATTTTTGGTATCCCCACTATAGTACTAATTATAGGGGAATCAACTTTTAAAAATTTGTAAAGGTCTTGGTCAATTCTATCTTCTAACAGTAAGTCTTCTAAATACAGATCTATTTTCCAGTATCCAATGTTCACTTCATTTAAAGATGAAATACAATAGTTACTGGAATTCAATAAAATAGTATGGATTTTATTGGTATAATCACCAGTGGGGTAGAGTACAACCCCACCCCCCTTATCCGGTTTCATAATTCTTATACTTGGGTCGCCCTGAAGTTGCTTCAAAATAATATATTCTTCAGATGTTAAATTATACCGATGTTTTACATTTCTACATTCTTTACTATATTGATATATGTCATCAGTAACTAATTTTTCAAAAGTTTTTAACAAATTATTAAGAGGTGGTGTATAATTACTATTAATTTTAAATTCCTTATTAATAAAACTGGGTTTGCCATCAAAGGTAACTCCTAAATTAAGCTTCCTAATATATTTTTTAACATCCACTATACTTTCTGTGATGTTGAAATGTTCATTAGGGACATATTTCATCCCTTTAGATAATAATGTAAAATGTTCCTTTTTCAGAGCCACCCCTGCATAATTGTATATATTGAAATGATCATAGGTACTAATAATCTCATTAACCTTTACTATTTTATTGTCCTTTAATGCCATAAAAGTCCCTTTTTCATCTCCTACGTTCTTTTCAGACCTTTTTTCTAACGTTCCCCTCCAGGTTGTTTGATTCCCTGATATTCGTCCCATCCTATTTCCTCTCCTAAAAAATCAGAAAATTGTTGTTGGTTATAATAATCATGGTTTCTATGGTTCCTGTAGGTCCTATTTCCATATCCATTTTCATTTTGGCCCCTAAAATTATTATTACAATTTAATCCATTACTTCTCCAATTTTCTTTATGAAATTTTGTGGGGTTTTTTCGTGCTTCCTTTTCCCATATGTAGGCTGTACCCTCCTTATATTGTTCTAAATCCCTATGCATTTTTTTGCACTTCCTTTCAAATTGTTTAGTTATTTGACCCTCAACCCAATTGTATTGTGCTTTTAAAAAAAGTTCACTCTCATCAAATAGCAAGTCATTAACTATAACATTATTAAGTTCTTCTAGTTCAACTAATAATGAACATATCCTATTGTCATTACATGCGATGATAAATTTCATGAAAGAAAACCCAAAACTGTCAAATAATTTACTTCATTCATTTTTACTGTCCTCATCCAATACAACACCCATGGGCACTTAAATGCAAGCCCATGGGTACAATGCCATTGTCTAAACATTTTTTAAGATAACTATTGTCCAACTGCAGACTTTTTAATACTTTCAATTTTTTACCAAATAAAAATATAGTGTCCTTAAGCGTTTTCTCTCCACCATCCACATTTCGTTGCTTATCATTGTTGTCACATCTTACACCCCCATCAAAGTCGAATGCATTCACTAAAAAGTTATTGAAGTTAAAACGCCCATTTTCGCGCTCCTTATGTTGAAAAAAGGAAGATTGTTGACGCAACCCAACTCTGTAGCAGGAAATGGTACTGAAGTGACATCAACGCGTAGCACGCACCAGAAAGGTGGGGGTGAAGGCTTGCGAGATAGAGAAGGTAATGGCGTTCCAGTCTGTCATCCGAATTCTCATAGATCCAGTTCTGGGGATGTGGTATTACCCACCAAGGTGTCGGAAGTCAATAAAACTGGATCGGAAGCGGATTACAACCTGTCGGGGGCCAAACCAAAAAGGACTGTACCAAAAAAGACATACGCCTTCAAAGCCCATGATAAACGGGCAAGTACTGTAAAACAATCTTCCTTTTTTTCAACATAAGGAGCGCGAAAATGGGCGTTTTAACTTCAATAACTTTTTAGTGAATGCATTTGACTTTGATGGGGGTGTAAGATGTGACAACAATGATAAGCAACGAAATGTGGATGGTGGAGAGAAAATGCTTAAGGACGCTATATTTTTATTTGGTAAAAAATTGAAAGTATTAAAAAGTCTGCAGTTGGACAATAATTATCTTAAAAAATGTTTGGACAATGGCATTGTACCCATGGGCTTGCGTTTTTTTAAAGTGCCCATGGGTGTTGTATTGGATGAGAACAGTAAAAATGAATGCAGTAAATTATTTGACAGTTTTGGGTTTTTTTTCATGAAATTTATCATCGAATGTAATGACAATAGGATATGTTCATTATTAGTCGAACTAGAAGAACTTAATAATGTTACAGTTAATGACTTGCTATTTGATGAGAGTGAACTTTTTTTAAAAGCACAATACAATTGGGTTGAGGGTCAAATAACTAAACAATTTGAAAGGAAGTGCAAAAAAATGCATAGGGATTTAGAACAATATAAGGAGGGTACAGCCTACATATGGGAAAAGGAAGCACGAATAAAACCCACACATTTTCATAAAGAAAATTGGAGAAGTAATGGATTAAATCGTAATAATAATTTTAGGGGCCAAAATGAAAATGGATATGGAAATAGGACCTACAGGAACCATAGAAACCATGATTATTATAACCAACAACAATTTTCTGATTTTTTAGGAGAGGAAATAGGATGGGACGAATATCAGGGAATCAAACAACCTGGAGGGGAATGTTACAAAAAAGGTCTGAAAAGAACGTAGGAGATGAAAAAGGGACTTTTCAGGCATTAAAGGACAATAAAATAGTAAAGGTTAATGAGATTATTAGTACCTATGATCATTTCAATATATACAATTATGCAGGGGTGGCTCTGAAAAAGGAACATTTTACATTATTATCTAAAGGGATGAAATATGTCCCTAATGAACATTTCAATGTCACAGAAAGTATAGTGGATGTTAAAAAATATATTAGGAAGCTTAATTTAGGAGTTACCTTTGATGGCAAACCCAGTTTTATTAATAAGGAATTTAAAATTAATAGTAATTATACACCACCTCTTAATAATTTGTTAATAACTCTTGAAAAATTAGTTACTGATGACATATATCAATATAGTAAAGAATGTAGAAATGTAAAACATCGGTATAATTTAACATCTGAAGAATACATTATTTTGAAGCAACTTCAGGGCGACCCAAGTATAAGAATTATGAAACCGGATAAGGGGGTGGGGTTGTACTCTACCCCACTGGTGATTATACCAATAAAATCCATACTATTTTATTGAATTCCGGTAACTATTGTATTTCATCTTTAAATGAAGTGAACATTGGATACCGGAAAATAAATCTGTATTTAGAAGACTTACTGTTAGAAGATAGAATTGACCAAGACCTTTACAAATTTTTAAAAGTTGATTCCCCTATAATTAGTACTATAGTGGGGATACCAAAAATCCACAAAAATATCCAAGACCCCCCTTTCAGACCAATTATTTCTGGGAGCAAGTCAAAGTCTTTCCCTTTTGGGAAAGTCATTGATAAATGGTTGAAAACGACATTTAAAAACATTAACCATATAGTAGCCAATTCATGGGATTTTTTTAAGAAGGCTACAACCCCATTTGGCTGACGGGGCGGAATGTCTTATTATGATTATTGATGTTGTTGATCTGTTCTCGAGCATACCTAAGGAAGAAGGTATGGTAAGGTTTGAGGACAGTATTACTAGAATAGGATGTTTGTCTTGGGGTAAAACATTATTGTTATTAGAGTTTATGGAACTGGTACTCTCCCACAATTACATATTTTATGAGGGTGAATACTACAAGCAGACCAGGGGGTGGCTATGGGGGCCTCTTGTGCCCCCATATTTGCCAATTTGGTACTTCTTGATTGGGAAAATGAGTACATTTTTGGTTCAAAATGGAGTGGGTGTATGACTTGTTATTTCAGATTCCTGGACGATATTTTTGTGGTTTGGAAAGGTAGCCAGGAGGAATTAGAAGAGTTTAGGAAGTATCTTAATTCTTGTAGTGAGAACTTTAAATTTACATTTAATATTGATAAGGAATCTATTTCCTATCTTGATGCATTAATAACTCTAAAAGATGGAAAATTTAAGTCTAATATATTTAGAAAGGCAACTTTCAGCAATTCTTATCTACATTTTTCTAGTAACCACCCATATTTACAAAAAAAGAATATAATAAAGGGTCAATGTATTCGAGCCACCCGTATGAAAACAGACCCTTTGGAGTTAGACAAGGAGTTAACAAAAATAGGACTTTTTTTTCAGATAGAGGATACCCCTGGAAAATGATATATGATGTAATAGAATATGTGAAAAAATATAGTGGAACTAGATATAAACCACTCTTAGGTGATGTCACAGAAACAGATGTACAAAATGATGATAATAATGTTAATAATAAGAATGATGGTGAAAAATATAGCAAAGCATGTGTTATTAGGTATGCACCTGAATGTGGGGCAATTAAAGACATAATTCAAAAGAACTGGAACATTTTAAGGGTTGAGGAAGATGTTTATAGAGTGGTAGGAGAAAAACCTACTTTTGTGTATAGGAATGGATATAACATCAAAAATTTATTAGAAAAGAAATTTACTAACAATCTTCCACCTAGAGTGAACCAAGGTACTGATAAGTGTGGAACCTGTTCACAATGTCAGTACATTGCGAATAGTTCAAGTATTAAGTTGGAAAATTATAATAATACTGTTATTAGGTTTCAGAAGGGTAATTGTAGGTCCAAAAATTTAATATATCTTGCTAAATGCACCCAATGTGCTTGTTTTTATGTAGGCAAGACTACAAGATGTTTACGTAACAGAATATACGATCACCTTTATTGCATCAAGAATCATGATGAAAAAAATGCACTTTGGAAACACATTAAGGACAATGATAAATGTACTACTTTTCATTTCGGCATTTTGGAGAATATTAAATATAACATCAGGGGAGGGGATATCAAAGAAATAGTAGGTGAAAAAGAAACCAGGTGGCAGATACTGCTTAATGCATCAGTCCATCCTGGAATTAATGAATACATATCAGTTAAACCTATGTTAGAACATAAATGAGAAGTTGAGGTTTGTATATATATTTTAACATAGAAAATGTTCAAAAGTATGAAGAAATGTTGTTGTATTATTTTTATTATCAGTTGAATAAGCTTTTTAGCATGTATATATGTGTTTTGTTATTTGAGAGCATAGGGAAGTTTTAAATTTTAGCACTGGCACTTTAAAAAGGTATTCAATGAAATTACTACATGTGACTTGAGTATGTGGCTATATATAGCTTGAACTATGGTAAAATTAACTGTTCTGATGAAGTCTTCACTAGAAGATGAAAGCGCTTAACGTGATTTTATGGATTATATGTGTATTTTTATAATAAACTGCATTTGGTGATTCAAGAACTGACCTGTGGACTAATTTCGATAGTGCTGGTGCTTTTGGATGCTGAGTACTGGAACTGTACTTGCTTAACCTATATGATATGATATGATATGATATGATATGATATGGCATGGTAGCAGTTGTTTTAACTGAATCACAAACCGACTGAGCAAACCTGACTAAAACTCGTTTGACTGAAATCGCATTTGACTGAATCATGACTGAATAGAAATTGTAAAGAAGCATCGAGTCTCTTTTTTTCTCCTTAGTCGACTTTTGTACAACTGTGGAGTTAATATATTTAACTAACAGGGATATTGGAGTCAGAGCCCCCCATCCACATACACACAAAGGGTGCAGTGGGGCTTGCCTCCAGCAAAAAAAAAAAAAAACATTAAGGTATATCTGCTCTAATGAAGTTTTTTATGAAATTTTCATGTGCCATCAATGATTCACTGCATTTTTTTTCTTCTCCACTGTTGCGTGGTTGTGCAGTTAGTTTATTTATGTAATGGGGTATGGGGGCTCAACAGCAACACAAAATTTAGTTTTCATGTGAATAAGCAGTATAACATAAGAAGTCATATGTTGGAAGAAGTTTGAATGAGCATTTTGTCCTCAAAGGTTTATACAAGATAGATTCCATTTGGGAATGCCATAAGCTTGAGCTTCATAGAAAGCAAATATTTTTGTTATGGCAATAATTGCTTTTTTTTTTTTGCAAGATTTATGCCATTACTGTTACACTAAATGAACTAATGACACACTACTGCGTTTACACTTTAGTCATCACAAAGAAGTTGATTTTACTTGAGTATACTTGCACATTACAGTTATATTTGCTATGTAGCATTCTACACATCTCTGTTAAATTCATATCTGTTGTCAGAAGTATTTTAGGAAGTTTGTCTTCAAAACTGGTACCCAGTGTTTATTTTTACAAGAGAGAAAAGCCAGTAAAGTTATTGAGCTACAAGTAGAAAACAATGAGTTACAACTTACTGAATTTTTGGTGCTTTAGTATGTGTACCTATGAAGCTCCAGAGCTCCTGTGCAACACGAAGACTATATAAACCAGAGGCAGAGTTGGCTTAACTAGTGCCCCATGCCTGTCCCACAAATCAATGCTCCACTTCCTCAACAAGAAAACAAAAGGACTTCTGCAAAACTTCAGGATGACAATTAACTTCATGCAGGCAGTACCCAATCCATGCCCCCCAACAAGTACAGTGCAAAAAAAAATCCACTCTCTACTGGCATACCAACCAGGTGACCAGACCAGAGGACCCTTCCCTCCTTGGGATGATGGATTGGATGGCCAATCATGCCCCCTAACACTTTGTGCTCAGGTCAGTTGTCCCCCTCTCCCTGCCCTAGCTATGATCCTGATATAAATATTATTACATAAGCTGAGTTTTAATCTAGAGTTATAAGGAGACTCTGTACTGCTGTAAATAAAATTCATTTTATTTTCTCATTTTGTAACTTTGTGGTTATTTGTTCCAGGTGCATGCAAGGTAAAAATCCTAACATCAGACTGTTGACCAGCTAAGAGCATACTTTAGACTTAGATACTGCTTTTGTGATTATGCAAGTAACAGAATCATCTAAGTGGGTGAGAATCTGTATCTAACTCCATCCTAAGAAAGACCTCAAGCATCTTGGGACATACACTACTGTAAAATTGTAAAGTAAAGTATAGAGATCGTTGACATGGACATTTATCTAACAGTGTCATATGTAATGAGTATTGACACTGCAAAACATGTTACTGTACCATATACCTGGCTGTGAGGCATGTGCACTGTGATCCATAAAAGATGTGGGAAAAATCCAAACATTCCAAGCAAGCAAACAAAATGGTTAGCAGTCCTAAAAATCCCACTCAGGTGTTGTTCTGCATTAGCAACAGATTTTTTGAGAGGATTAGTGCTCCAAATGATTGTAGCTGTGAGACCTGTGATGGGACTAGGTAATTGTAGAAACATTAGTGTACAAAGTAATTCAAACTCTTAACAAAATAAATTGGTCAACAGTTATGGCTAGATATCATGTGCCAAAATACTGGCCAAGCACAGTGGTAGTGTTGTTCCCTCACAGCAAGAGGTTCTCTGGTTCGATTCTCAGCTGGGTTGCCCTCTGTGTAGAGTCTTCATGTCCTCCCTGCATTCATGTGGGTTTCTACTGGGTACTCCAGTTTCCTCCCACATTATAAACACATGCATCTAGAGCATTTTTCCCAGTGCAGCCACTAAAAATTGGTTTTGTTTCAAGTCAGACTTTCCTGGTAAACAAATGTTAAATAAATAGAAAGAAATTTGTCTGTACATGGAGACAGAGAAAATTAAAAAAAAGAGCATTGCAAGACATTTGTAAACCAAGAAAATATATTGAATGATATTGACAGATAAACAAATCATACAGCCATACAAATTAATTTGGTAAGCTCATGAAATTCTCTTGTGATAAACATTGGAATTTTCTGTATGCCTTCTGAAAAGGAAGTTGTTTAATGATTGGGAAGATCAATTCTTAACTTAAGTGTTATTAGATTTGAACCAAACAGTAAAAAGATTACAAAAAATTGAGATAATTGTAATAAATTGAAGATTAGAACTGTGATCGCTAAAAAAGCAAATGACATATGGAATAATAGCCATACTAAGCATCCAGAGGAAAAAAGAAAAGTGAAGACAGAAGTAAAAAGGAATAAGTGGAACACAGTCTAAAGACTGGGGAAAAGCTAGAATGTCTAGGTAAGAATGCATAAAAATATTAATGAACATAGAACAATTGGTCTAAAGCAACTATTTTTACAATAACTAAGGAAACAAAAGATTGAAAGTATGCTGACTAAAATCAGGAATTCTGAGAATTGTAGGGTAGAAGATTGACCTAAGAAACACTATGAATCTAATTGTACATTATTATAGTATACTATATAGGCAAGATGCAGAGGCTGAGAGCAACACACAGGAGATTGTAATGTATTTGAAAAATTTCAACCTCCTCAGGTAATAGAATTAGAAATAAGGGTATTGACATCAAAAATAAAGGAAACTGAAATTAAAGAAGTGATGAGAAAACCAAATATAGAATACAGGGAAAATCATCAATGTGATAGATTTCCAATAGCAGTCTGAAAGAAGAAGGAACAAAGATAAATATTTTAGCTAGTACTTTTTATTTTTATTTTCTTAGTAGGTAAATACCCTTGACTTGAAAAAAATCAGTAGTGGTAGTTACAGCAAAAGGAGGAGATCTTCTTGATCATATAGGTCATATAGATTCAAATTGATAGTGTTTATGATTTTTTTGCAAAAAATGATCAAAGATATTGTCAAGAATAATTTACCTTGATACGTGTGGATTTATAGAACACAGGCAAATATTTGACAATATTAAGAGAACTCTTATGATTCAAAAGAATGCATTGGACAATAATGATATATTAATGTTATTAGGTTTGGATGCTACACAATCATTTGATCAAGTGTGTTGGGGGTTTATGAAGACATCTTCAGGGTATTTGATTTTCCACAAACATGAACAGCATTAATATTTAATATCTACAGCAGATTCAACCTATGGTGATATGTGGTGCTTAGCTGTTTAAATATAACTAAGCAGGGGTGCCACTGTTTCCATTATCCTTTGCATTGCATTTAGAGTCATTAGCCAGAGTCATAAGACAATTCAAAATAATTGAATATAAATGGAGAAATACTAAAGAATAAATAGCCTTTTTTGCAGATGATATAATACTATGTGTTACAAATCCACAACATGATATAAACATTATATTTAATGAACTAAAGTATAATAAAAGTATAGCAGAATATAATGTAAATGAAGTGAAAACATCGTCTATAGAAATGAACTATGCCCCAGCACATGATTTGGTACAGAGCCTCCAATCTTTGTGGGGCCATGACAAGATCTGATATTTGGGATTTAGTTGAAATGGGGTGCTAAAAAGCAATTAAAAATGTGGGAAGAAATTATGAATATGATTAAAAGTAAATAAGACCAGGAAAATTATTATTTATTGTCATTAATAAGTTAATATGGTGTTTTTGATTCCAATAGTTCTTTATGTGGATTAGGTGCATATGTATCAAGCAAGAGACCAGATATGGAATAATATGAAAAAGGAAATTAAGGTATTTTTAGGGATAACAAAAGAAAAATGGTGCAATGGGGAAAAAGTAACATTGACAAAGGACTTTCAGACATTGAAGCATTGTGACACCAAATGCAGATTAATGTATTTGATTCTAGACATAGAATATATGCCCACATGGAAGCACATTATTGGGATCATGTCCAACAAGGAAATGATAGGATCACACACAGGTATTTGGGCCGAGCCAGAAAAGGAATATAAAGAGCATATATCAATATATATATATATATATATATATATATATATATATATATATATATACATATATATATATATATATATATATATATATATATATATATATATATATATATATATATATATATATATATATATATACTGCAAGAAAACGCCAAACAAGCTAGAGTATTCACTGCATGATACCTTAAACCTTCTGTAGTGGAGACTCATGGGATATATGCAAATGACCCGTTAAGCTACAATGCTTTTGAATGTCCACATTTTTACTTTTTAAGTTGTTGCATTCAGGGAATCATATCACAAATAGTAAAACAAACAAGAGAGAATAACAAAGCACTGAAAGACAAATAATAGTTTCACCCCCACTCAGCACCACCCTACTCGTGTGCTAACGTCATCTCTACACATTATGTTACTAAACCTCTATCTCTAATAGTACTTCCACACAAGACAAAAGGGTGCAAAACACACATAGCACAAAACATGCACAACACTGAACCTGTATTCTTACCTAACACTTACTCTAACCATAACTCACAAACACTTATATACACCAACTGCTATAACACAGTCCTGCTTATTTTCATAACCATCATGTAGTCATTCAAACAATAATTTTCCTATGCACTTACCTCCACTTTATAAAACTAAATTCAATCATTTGTGAGTCATTCAAATGAGCATTCATTCATTTATTTATCCATTCTCTCTTTTTCACACCCACAAAAAGGTTTCAGACAAAAAGTTACACCTATATATATATATATATATATATATATATATATATATATATATCACTGCATATACACACACAAACACACATTTTATATATATATATATATATATATATATATATATATATATATATATAGATAGATATATAGATATATATATATGTCAATGCATACACACACAAACACACATGCACACACACATAAAATATCATTGAGTGAAATACTAAAATATATTGCAGATGATTAGTGGAAAGAAATCTGTCTTAACTCTAGATATGCAGCTAAACTGAGGCAGCTTTGAAATTTTGCAGAAAATGTATGCACAAATATTTCTATAACCTTATGAGAATGGAAAAAAATGTTCCCACAGACAAGAAACATATGTTGAAGATATGTAGGCTCAAAAATTGGTTCGTGGGACCATATATTTTATGAAGAGATGTTCCAGTGCAAAAATGAATTGAGTAATATGCTAAGTCTTATACTTGAAAGGTACTTCATATCAATATGTAGAGGTTTTTGTTGATTTTGTTATAAAATAACAGATACTAAAGGGGAAACGCATTGCTACATTTACTGTTGACAGCAGCTAAGAAAGATTTGACAAGAAAATAGAGAAATAAATACATAGCAACATTAAAAAAAGTTAAGAAGATTATTACAGAGATTAAAATATGGAACTGAGAGCTATTACAGATCAATAATAGATGCCCATAGTAAAACATGGGCTGTATTGGATTCTGTGATGGAAATTGAGCTTGAAGAAAACATGTGCGTGGAACAACATCCCTAAGATGTAGCGCTATTAATAAAGTAGACTGCACTACAAGGTATGAAGCCACTAGTTCCATACCACTCAACTTCTTAGCATAAAAAAATGAACAAAGCCAAAAATAATGGGGTGACAAAGACCCAAAAATGGGGACAGATTTGAAATATTTCTCTTATAAACTTAAAAAGTTGCTAGACCAACATGTTTTCTTTTATCATGCATTTTCTGAAGGAAATGAAGTCTAAAACTCAAATGCCTGTCATTTTTAGTGACTTTAGTCCTGTATAATTTGACAGAAAAACAGAAATTGTATAAGGAACAAACCAAAAATATGAGGCAAAAAAATCTAGACATTTTTTAAAAATATTGGGGCATTTGAGAGGTATGACTAGTTCAGTTGTCAAGATGTGTAATGTAGTAAAAATAAAAAAAAATGTGGACACTAGTTAGCTAATTCTTGATCTCAAATCATATTGTAAATAGTTGACTTGTGTGTCTGTTTTTTATGATTAAGAAGCAATATTAAATCTAACCTGAGATTATGACTAAACAGCTGCTTTTGATATCTGCATTTACATGATTAACAATGACAAGTTATTAAAGTCTGACATGAGTCTAGCTTAATCAGGAACCAAATGTGGATAGAGCCTTTTATTATTAGAACAAAGATTACAATTGGTTGAGCACTTTCATCTACTGTTGGTAGACTTCATCAGAAAATAATAATAAAATAATTTTATCAGCAATCAGTACTGAAGTATCATGCGCATAACACACAGCTGCTATGATTTAGACATAGCACTTTGATTTTACCCCTCAGAGTCACCCTTTCTCCTCCTCGATTTGCGTATGCTCCTCATAAAGTAACACCCTATGTGAACTTGCCTTATTAAATAAATAAATTAAGCCTAAAATTCATGGCACACTAAAAATATCTAACTCTAAACAAAGATAAAAGAAAACAAAAAATCGGTTTTATTGACAATATAACTTTGTCCTTCTTCATTTCAATTCACCAGTAGTAAAAATAGCATCATTAAGTCCTGGTGGATTAAAAGCACCCATTCTCAGTTGCCAAATCATTTCCTGATGAAAAAGGTGATTTTTCCAATCTCCTGCATAAACTGTAATTTTTTTTCTAAAATATAAAATGTAAACATGTTATATTTTTCACATTTTAAGGAATGCCCCACTAATGCCCCTTTATTGTCCCTCTTTTGAATGCCATATTTATGTTGGTACATTCTTTAACTTAAAGCTTTCTCTGTCTTCCTCAGATAAATTGTGGTACAGGAGTTGCATCTAGCCAAGTAGACTATCCTATCAGTTTTACATATGTATTTACTAAGTTTCCACCACTTTTTATAGTATTCAAAATTCCACCTCCTTCATCAGTATGTATGAAGGAGCATTGTTTACAACAGCCACATTCTGAAATTTTATAAGTAGAATTATGTACTTCCTAATGAGGTCTCTCTCTCTCTCTCTCTAAACATCAATAAGATCCTTCTATACTCCCTAAAATGTACCAGTTATTATTTATAATTTTTGTAATTTCTTTGGTGTCCAATATGTAATGAGCTACCATGCTGTTATATAACTTTCTCATTTACCAAGTTCATCTTCCAAATCATGAGTCATATCCTTATTCTTTATATAATCTAGGCCCTTGATGATAATAAGGCCACATCTACTACTTCTCAGTTTTAATACTTGATTAGTATTCTCATTAATGAGTGTCTCAGGATATCCTCTCTCTAATAGCATTTCTTTCAATATGCTTAACCCATCATAACAGCAATCATTTTGGACATGTCTTGAAATTCTAATGCACTGACTTTTGATTAATCCCCATTTTTGATGCATTGGGTGACTACTGGAAAAAGAATTACTGAACATCAGTTTTCTGTTAATTGCCATCTCCAAGTTATAATTATCCCCCTTGAATACCTTTGCATCCAAAATATTAATGTCTCTGGTGTCAATATGTGAGGTTAATCTCAAAAATGCAGTGGTGATTTCTAGTTCACATAAAATTCTTTGAATTGTACAAAATCACATGTCCAAATTAAAACAAAAATATCATCCAGGTTTTTAAAATATGTATGGCATAATTTGAACTTATTTAATCTAAACACAACAGAGTACTCCCACCACTTCAATACTACATTGGTAAAAATGGTGGCACTAACCCCCCCATTGCAACTCATTGTTTTTGTCTATAGTATTTGTCTATAATATTCGCCCTCAAAGAAAATAAAAGTATTAACTAAAAAAAAATCACTGTAGAACTCAGAATAATACCTCCAAATTAGCATGAAAAGACTTTATTGATGCTTTCATCAAAAATACTTAATCAGAAATGTAAAAAAACTTAATGAAACCATATTTATATATGTTAAAAACACACCTGCTATCAATTATACAATTAATTAAGACACAATTAACTTAAAAAAAACATACTGCATATTTGTAAAAATGTCAGATAACCAACTTTCTATCTAATAAAAAACATTTAATATTTATAACTTCATTTAGGCCTAGGGAACTATCTGCTATCTGCTTTAAGTTGCCATAAAGTCTCTCTTCTTTCAATTTTATTTTTTAAATTTCCACCTCTTAAATTTAACTCAATGTGCTCTAAAATTGAAAAAAAGTGTACTTTTTATAGGAAGTACAGCTAACAGAATGCCTATACAACACATTATTATAATTTTTTATTTTTATAGCTTAATAATGCTCCCTAATGCATTTGTTTAAATTCCTTGTAGTCATTCCTATATAATATGCAGAACATCCTGAGCGCAGAGCTCTGTATACTACATTAGAGGTACTGCAGTTGAATCTACCTGGGACTGGGATAGTGTATTTCCAAAAGTCAAGATAAAGGTGAGGTCCCTCGTGCATGTACCTACAAACATTACATTCTTGACATTTGTACATTCCTTTAGGTTTTTGGGAAATAAAAGTGCTAACCTTTGTTTGTTTATTTTCCAAAATACCTTTAATTTTATTATTATTTCCTTTTTTGTGTACAAAATTGGGCTTTTCTCCTAAAATCTCTTTCAAATCACTATTACCTAAAATGATTTTCCAGTTGTCATTTATAACAGAAATGTCTTTTCTGCTGTCAGCCGACATTTCTATAACACATCTGGGAGTGGACTTTATAGATGTAACATTTTCTTTGATCATTAACCCTTTAATCAAAATGGGAGGAAAATCAGTTGTATGCCTGTTAGTTATTTCAAGTGCAATTTTATCCAATAATTCTTTATAATAACCTATCTGTAAAAATAAATGAGTTATGTGTTCTACTTCTTGGAAAAAATCAGCATCTTTACTAATCATGCATGACGCCCTAATGAATTGTCCTTTTGGGATGTTTTGTTTCATAAAATGTGGATGGTTACTTTGATAATGTAAATAATTATTACTATATGTCTTTTTCCTGTAAATGTTACTGGAAAAATTACAGAAATATCCATCCCAAGTTAATTTGACATCCAGATAGTTAACTTTATGTCCTACATCTCCCAATGTGAATGTCAGAAAATCATTACTGGAATTCAAAGCCGATAAAAATAATTAATGACTTTCCACAGGTCCTTTTATGATGAAAAACAAATCATCAATAAACCTACAGTAAAAAAAAAACTTTAAATTGTGATATTACTGTAGGTAAAATTTCTTTCTCTCACCTTCCCATAACTAATCCTGCATATGCTGGGGCTACAGTTGCTCCCATTGCCACACCTCACAGCTGTTTATAAAATTTGTTGTTAAATAAAAAATAATTATTTTCTAATAATAGTTCCATCAGACATATACATGTTTTTATACTAGAATCATTCCATTTGGTATAGTTATACAAAATTGGAGACATATTCAATGCGTTCCACCAAAGGAATGGATGTGTACAAAGAAACTGCATCAATTGTCATCAGAAAAAAAACTTCTTTATCTAATTCTGTGAAATTATTTCTCTTAAAACACAACCTAATCTGGTCTAAAAAAGACCAAGAATCTTTAATATACAGCTCTTGTACAAGTGGATTCAACAAACTATCCAAGTATAAAGCAATAACCTCTGTGACACTGCCTGCTGCTGAAACAATAGGTCAGAATGGTGGATGTAAGGGATGCTTGTGGATTTTAGGTATACCAAATAAAACACCGAATCTTCATGTTTCTACAGACAAAAAAATTATACAAGTCTAAAGAAAATTCACCATTCATGAAACATTCATATAAACAATATTTAACATATCTATTACATTTGCAACACGTTAACCTCTTGATATTCATGTTTGTTACTTAACATGTTTTCCATGGTAACATTGCAATCATGAGTATACATTATAACCATCCCTCCCCATTTGTCAGCTTGCATAAAGCGTAAATTACATTCTTTTTTAAAATCCAACAGTATTTTCTGCCACTATTGGTTGAATTAAAGAACGAAAAACTTGCTTTACTATTAGCAATAGGCCTAATGTCTCTCTCACAAAAGATTTCACACACTTTTAAAGTGTTATGTAATGGAGGATTGTATACTGAGGTTTTTTTTTATATTATTACAAAAATTCACCTGCACATATTTCAAAATATACATTAGATTAAGTTTTCTTGTATAAAGTTTTAACTCAAGCAAAATTTGAGTTAAATTAGCTCCCTTACTGGGAATGAAATTAAAACCCAGTTGCAATACTCATAACTGAGATTCGGTCAAAGTCAAGTCAGTTAAATTATGTATTTTATTCGCAGTACTCACTAAAACAGCAGGAACACTAAAACTGTTTACTTCCAAAACTGACTCCTTCCTCGTGTTTGTTTTGGCGTCTTGTTGTTTGTAGTTCCCTTCAAGTTTTTTGAATTGGAACTGGCATTCGCAAATGTTTTGTTTGTGGTATTAAATAGTTCCACCAACTGCTCCATGGTTGTCCTGCATGCTAGAACTTCATTGGTGGTGATGTAAAGATTCAGAAGCAGTCATCACACTGGTAACCTGCTTGTTACCTTAAATTAAAGGGCCAGTTCTGGTTTTCACCACGGAACTGTAGGACTGTTTGAAAGAGTTTATGTTGGAACGTAACTGTTTTTTTATCAGGGTTTAATAAATAAGCAATACCCTGATTATATTCTTTAAAGTCATGTTCTATTTTCCTAATTTTTTTGTTGTATTATTAACTGCTCATATTTTTCAATAGAGTTTAGCACTTGAATATAATTATCTGACTGATGATCGTGGTCAAGAGAAATATCTTTAAAATTATTATCAAGTGCCTCTAATTCACTTTTTAATGTCTCTGTGCTCTTGCTATTATGCTGAATCAAGAGCCTCAGAAACTCCAGACCTGCTTTGTTAAAAAAATGTAACAAGTTCTTGAAAGAAAAGGTCATCCTTGTGTACTCCATTCGAAGCCTTAAATAATCTTATCTCTTTAGGTACTATATTGCTGTTAACACAATGTTCAAAATATTTGTTTTCCACAACTAATGACCTGTATTTCTTGAGACCTTTTTCAAGCTCAAACAGGTTATCCTCAGTTTCATTTGTTGTAGAATTAGAACAATCAGTCATATTTAAACAAAACGGGTTACAAGAATAATTTAAAGCTGGGGAGACATCTTTATACAGTACCTCTTTAGCTGAATTAATGTGCTCTGCGGAATGTTTGTTTAAAGGAGCAGGTTTACTATGATTTTGGCTATTCACAGTACTATTTTCACCACCACCAGTCTTAATTTGACTCAATCTCATTGTAAGACAAGACACAGACTTCTGTAGTTCACTTAAAACTTTAACCACCTCCTCCATGAGTGGAACCTGGCTATCTGGCACAGAATGCAGAGTAAGATCCAATAGGTCGTCTTCTGAGAAACTTGCCATAAAACAAATTTCAAACTGAAAATGGACTTACAGTGAACCAAAAACAAACAACTAAAAAAAAAATCACTGTAGAACTCAGAAGAATACCTCCAAATTAGCATAAAAAGACTTTATTGCCACTTTAATTAAATAAATCAAAATTATTCTTTAAAATAATCTCCATATATTTAATAAGTTTAATATCAGTCTTTGAAAATTCATTGTTTTGCACTAAAACTTCAGTGAACCACTTTAATCCACATTCATGTGGGATGTCAGAGAATGCATTTTTAACATTCATAGTGACAAGGAACCACTCATCTGTAACTACAACATTTCTTAACTTATCAACAATATCCCATGAATTCCTCAAAATGTACTAACAACTAGTTAGTATATTCTTGAGCTTTCCATCAACAAATTTTGTTAGGTGTTCTGTAATACAGCCTCCCATGTAGACAAAAGGAGGAAATGGAGGATCTTGGAAGTTGGAATGTATTTTTGGAGTAGCCAAAAATCTTGGGAACAATAAGATTCGCAACCTGCAAAATTTGAACAAACCCAAATGAAACAACTTATTACAGTAACAATTTCTCTAAATATAAATTAATGACATTGTATGTGCTCATGATTTCATTCAAAGGCATGGTTTGATAAGTATTACTGTCATTCAGTATAGAAAACATTTTGTTTACATAGTCAAACATGTCCATTAAAACCATGCCTCCAGTTTTATTCAGTTTTATGCATCTAATGCTTTTATTGGATGTAAATTCCTCTAAAATAGCTTTTTCAAATGGATACAGATTGTAAAAACTATTATTTCATTGATTGTTTAACAACAACCTGATTTCCTTCTCATAGGTCCTTTCAAAAACATTCAACACTGGATTTGTCCGAGTCATTCTCTACTAAAACCAAATTAAGTTTCCTAATAAAATTTTTAAGTCAATTAAAGTGTCTGCAATATTGCCCCTGCCCATTGGTATAAATGTAAAACCCTTCACAAATAAACTGTGTTGCTCAGGGCCAGTCTCTAAATCAGTAAAGTTAAAAATACTGTAGTTGAAATAAGACTTAAGAGAAACAGTACCTTCATTGTAAATTTCTTTACAGCTACCATTTAGTTTTTCTCCATATGCCATGCTGGCCGATGCATTTAACATTGTCTGTTCCTCCCTCTGTTCTGATTCCTCTTCCCCTGGCATTGTGGGGTAATATTCACAATGTTTTCCCTGTACTTGTTCACTATTCTTTGGGAGATTCTCAGCACCAGTTGTTCTCAATGGACTTCACTAATGACCTCCACATCATATATGTAGTCTTCATTAGTCCTCAGACTCACCATTCAACTATTGATGTTTGAAATTCCCAATCCTGGAGTAAATCCTGTTATTAATGTAAGCGGCATTGCTCCTACTTAGTTTTTATTCTTGGTAATCTTGATAGAAGCCATCTTTAGTTCAGCCCTCATGAGGACCCTATCATAATTATCATGGTGATAAGGAAATAACAGGTCACCTGTAATAGAAGTAACTATGGACAAAATATCTTGTGTCAGTACCTCTGTTTGCCACACATTCTCACTTAGTAAAAGTCTAGTTAGTTCTAGACCTGCTTTGTCAAAAAGTTCTGTTAATTCCATATAAAATGGTGTGTTGTTCTAGATACCATGTGGAAAACTTTCATAACCATAATCACTTGGGTACATATTGTCAGCGAGAACTCCCAAAGAAAATAATTGTCCATCTGCAATGATTTATATTTAAACACTTTTTGATCCAAAACCTTAATCTGATATTCAGCCGTGAGGTGTTTTGAATTGGAACAATTTTCCATTAACACATGGGAGTCATGGTTAAATCTGTCTAGCTATTTGTTTAAAAAAAACAGGTTCAGTCCAATTTACCTTGTTATTTGTAGCATAGTAATCCTGGACATTCACATTTTTGTTGGCAATATAATGCCTAAATTGCTGGTAATTATCAATCAAGTTATCCATTGCTGGTGATTATCAATCAACTTACCCATAGGTAAACCTCAGTTAACATCTCAGTCAGTGAACAAATTTGAACTTATCGAAGAATTTGAAGGTATCAACTGGATAAAGAGAGTTAGATTTCCAACCAATGAAGATAAAATTGGGCTGGGTAAAGACATCACTATGTCTACCAGACAACTCAGATATAATTGTTTTTCCCACCCACCCACCTTGCTGTAATTATGTTTTTAAAGCCAGTGTATCTGTTGCTGCCTACCCCTTATGATAATTTGACAACATATTTCCCTCTCTCTCCCCATTTATTGGCTGTTGACAATAAGGACATAAGTTTCACTTTGCAAAGTCTCCCCCTTAAACTATTCACCAGGCTAAAAGAACTTTATAAAATTGCTTAATATTGAGTGTACTGATACTACTTGCACTGATTGTAGTATCAAATTAGTGAATTTTTACTATAATAAGTTTAAGGGTTCTCTGGTGACAGATTTTCAGTCTTGCTGTTCTGTATTGTAATTTAGATAGTATCAAGTCCACCAAAGATTGTTCTAAAACCAAACTTCAAGCAGTTATAGTAATCCCTGCCCTCAGAGACATTTCTGTTGGTATCATGGACCCTAGTTACTCCTTCCCCCAGAGTCATTCCTGTCGGTATCATGGATGCTAGTTACCCCTGCCCCATAGTGATATATATATATATATATATATATATATATATATATATATATATATATATATATATATATATATATATATTCACTATAAAAGTATAAATTAGCCTGGAGGAAATAAGTTTTTCTTTTTTTTTTTTATAGATATCAACACTGTTTAGACTGCATACAGGTTTCCTACAGTTAAGGACATAACTGTATCGTGATATATGTAAATAATAGAATAACAGGATATAACTATCTTTCTCATAGATAATATACTGAGCTACAAAATGTATCTTATTTTTCTTATGTGAGTATTTAAACCTTGCTCATTTCTTTTTTGACTGTCAGCTTCATTCTGTTATATTCTCTGTTTTCTTAGTTTTCTTATATATATATATATATGTATATATATATATATATATATATATATATATATATATATATATATATACACATATATATATATATATATATATATATATATATATATATATATTCTCTAAATTTATTACATCAATCAAAACATTATTTAGAGTACATTTATAGAGTCTCTATTAATTACCAGTAAACGGGGATGAGGGCAAGAGAAGAACACAGTTAAGTGTTATAAATTACTATTCTCTTTGATATAATTTAATCAAATGTAAAATAATAATAATTATAGTGGGGATGGCATGTTTGTTTCCTTTCCTCTTTTGTTTTGATTGGGTGGTCTGGTGATTCTGGTGGACATTTAGTGCAGGGGTGAGGTGTACAGCTTGAAGTGGATTAGTTACAGCATAGCATGGTGTACAATAGCAAACACTCTGTTAAATATAGGTAAATGGGGAGGCAAGAGGGAGAGAGGAACATGGCTGATTATTGTCTGTTACTATGCTCTTATTTGGATTTCTTGAAGCTTGATTGAGTTTATTGCAGTGGTGATGTTTGTGTTTTCTTTCTCTTCTATCCTTTCTCATTTTTGTCTTAACCAGGTGGCCTGGTGGCCTTGGTAGTATTTGAGGGTGGTGGTGTTGTGTGCTGCCTGGTGTGTGATTGATAGACTGGGTTTTTTGTTTTTGTAGAAGGAAAAGAGAGTTTACCATCTTTGATGTTGTGGAGCTTAAATGGCAAGAGAAACTTTGATTAAGTAATCTGATGCTGTTTGCAAACTGCGTATGTCGAGCACAGTGGCTATGTCATCCTTTGTGGTCAAACGAGCAAATACACTTGCATATTTTTGGACATGGGAGGGAAAAAGAGAAAAGGGACTGAGCACTAATTTGGTGAAGCTTTGACTTTGAAAAACATTTTGGTTTCCTGCTGGGATCGCGAACATGTTGACATGCAGCTTGGCAGTTAAGTTAAAAGATGCAGGTAAAGGAATTATGCTACCATTACATTTAACATCGTACATTAAAGGGGCAGAGGTCAAAATCTTAAAAATTTAAAGGAAGAAATTCTTACTCCCTTGTAGCTTTCTATTTAAGTTATGGAATTAAAATAGGCATTACAGTTTATGGAAACTATTGGCTAGATCCTTTTCTAAGCTAAAAGAGAGAGAGAAGGGGGAAAAATGTAAGAATTTCTTGAAAGTTATCATGGCACCATAAGTTCAATGCATGCATTCTTATGTCAATAGTAAAAAAAGCTTCTTTAGTGATATCAAATTGGAGGGCATAGCACACCTTAGCACAGCAGGATTGTGTACTCATTCTATGGTACCAATGTGTTGTATATTGTTACCATGCCCACAGAGAGATGTTTTGTACTTATTTGACATACAGTGGAACAGGAAAAATATTTCACACTCTATGTAATGAGAATAAACATAGTACTATTCTGTGATAACAAGTAGTGTTCTGTGATATATATTTGAAGAAAAGATGTGGAATGAGAAACTTAGTGCACTGTGTAATGAGAGAGCTATACAAAACTATTCTGGAACAAAAAGTTGCGGTGTGATACTCAGGTTGGGGAGGTACATAAAACAACATATAGGGGCTGCATTAAAGACAACTTCACTGTATCATTTATTTCATTTCTTGTATTGCAAAATAAACAGTGAAAGTTGCACTGCTTTGCACAATACTTATTAAAACATTTAGTATAGGAAACAGATTTTACCGAGTGCAGCTCGGAAATGTTGTTTTTTTGTTTATAAAGACAGAGAAGTAAGATACAGGATTTTAAAATAATTACGGAAAACAACATTATTCTATATAATTTTTATTTTGTACAGCTATTACAAATTCATTACACTACCAAAAATAAACTGATGTTGACATGTACTGGAGTGCACATGGAGTTGCAGCTCTGAATCACACTCTCATCTGTATGGGTTCCTTATATGTATATAGCACATACTCTGCTGCTGTTATTTTCAGTTTGCCTGAGTTCTATGTATTTGGAATATGTAAGTCAGCAGTAGTTTAAATCAGATCATTTCTTGCTAGATGAGATCACTGCTTATTCTACTTGCTGCTTCTGCCTTGGTTAGCTTGAGCACACAATTTGAAAAATTCTGACTTATACTGATTCCATCCCATAAGGCATCAGTTACTTAGCCATTTCAGCTTTATTAGCTCTTTTTGATTCAGCATGACCAGGGACAGCAAACCTCCTTACATAGTAAACATTGACAATTGAGATCAATGATATTTGACACACCAATTATTCTGGTACTCACAAATGTTGAAAATGTCTGTAGTGTATACATGGCTTTACAGTTGTAGGTATATGGCACTGCACACAGAACTCCCCTTCAGGAATGTATGGCCACCTCTATTATTGCATTTTTCTGAGCAGATGTAACATTTTTGTGTTTGCACATAAAACATCTGACAAGTCATTAGTTATATATTTTTCATGGATGCAACAGCACTGTGTATCCCTGGGATTCATTAACACCTACACTAAGTGTACACTGTTCTGAGTGAACAGACAACAAAAGCATAACTCACACCTTCTTCCTCCTAATTTTAGTTTTCCTACTTTTTTGTGCAGAAAAGTTAATGCTGTTCTTAAATAGATGTTTTAAAAGATGTCTAGACTGTTCTATTGTAAGAAGACAATACATATGCAGTTTAATGAGGACAGATTCACTCAGAGTAACACAAGCCTTATGAGGCTATTAGTGTTAATTTAGATTTTGGTCTTAGCAGAATCATTTAATATCATGCTTTCACTAAGGCATTGGATAGCTTGCCTCATGACAATGTTATTGACAATCTGCAAATCAGAAAAGTACATCTTTGCATTAAAATATGAGTTCATTATTGGCTATCAGACATCAAAGGTTTTTCCTTTGATATAGAACACTGAAATGGGTTTCGACTTCTATAAGTGTACGACAGAATGTAAGCTAATAGCAGTAATGAATTATGAAACTATTTAAGAACTTGGTGTACTGAGAAAATATTTCAAACTGTTCTTAATCATATCAAAATAGTATTTAATGCCAAATGTTTCCTCATAAGAGAAATGTTAAATGTTAAGGGTATAACATCTTTTAAAAGTTAAGTATATTTGACTGCAGTTTTCTTATGCTTAAAAACTTAAAGTGAAACATCAGAAATACTTACTAAATCAAGAGTGTTAATTCCTAGAGTATTCTGTTTCCCTGTAACACAGCAATTTTAAAATAAATATATGTACATGTTTGTAAATGTATGCAAATATTAGTGGTTATATGAGTTTATCTCTGCACATCAGGGACTTCAAAGGGCAAAGGATGAGCTTCATAATAGAAATGCCTGATCGATACAACAAGAAGTTATGTAATTTATTTTCATGTTTGAATAACATTTTATTTTTGTTTTCAAAATATTAGGACATTCATTAGAGAACTCCACACTTGACTGATATAATGCATCATCCAAGACAACAGTTTAATAATAGTTACACTTGCTTAAGTAAATAAATCACAAACTCTGTTTGTCAGAAGTAATAGATTTAATCAAGTATAATGGCAGATTGTAATGCAGCATAATGAAATCAATACTATAACATAGTTGTGGGGCATTTAAATTTGACTAAAACTCACATAATACTAGAAATGTTATTGGTGTCTATATCAGATCATCAAAATGGCTCATTATCGAATGCCATAACGTTGAACTGCAAAACCTGAACCCTAACAATATCTAAACCTCAAAACAGCAAATTTTTTCCCAGGAAAAAAAATTGCTGCTCCGAGAAACACACACACACACCATAAGCACAGTAAAAAGCAGCAATCCACACACATACATTTAAAAGTTACATCTAACTCTACACTACACTAGAAATACACTACTATCTATCCACTTACCTTAACCCAGACCCTAACCCTAAGGTCCGTCACTATCGCACACTCACCTCACTTGTGCCCAAACCCTAACTCACTTAACCCATCCCTAACCCCACATTCTCACAATTGCACACTCATCTCACCCGTGCCCTAACCCTAACTCACTTAACCCGCCCCTAAACCCAAATTCTGTCACAATCGCACATTCACCTGGCCCGCGCCCTAACCCTAACTCACCCAATCCGTGCCCTAACCCAAATGTCTGCACAATCACACACTTACCTTAACCCAACCTATAACTGTCCACTGCATCGCTGAAAACAGCGAAGCCACAACAACAGCCAACTGAATTCTTTCCCTAGGAAAGAATTCGGTTTTCTGCAGCTTCACTGTTTTCAGCATTCGAGATATTGGGTTTGATATTAGATCATTTGAAATTCTGCCATTTTGATGATCTAATATAGACCCATGTTATTGAATATCTGTATCATAACTATACTGCTCACTACTGTTTCAAATGCATTTTTCTTAATGCAGTGTGATGCAGAAGATACACCACAACAGTGTACAATATAATAATAATTTATAACAAATAAAATGATATTAGGATTTCTTATTGATTTATAATATAATGTTTTATTATTATAATAAGGTGTGATTTTACAGTAAATAGAACATAATTTATTTATATGCTTAATAAATAGCAGACAAGGAACTAGATTTTTTTTCTTTGTTTGAGCAGATGAGTGAGTTAGTTTGGATGGTTCTACTAGGAGTACTAGACTCCATGGAAGGAAAGAGGTTTGGAAGAATTTCTTGTTTAAATTTTAACATGACTTATTATTTTCTATGGGTGTCTACATTTTTTGCTAATAAATATGTATTTAATATTACTAACATATATAGATCTATAATGACTAATAGGCAATATAAGACATATAAGAGTGTTATAACAAAGATAATACATCTGAGAGTTAGAAACTTGCTGATTGTTTTCTTGCTAATAGATACTGTATGACACAAAGTGTATCTCTATTAATATCAATGGTCTACATAACAGGTACAAGATAAGTAAATTAAGTAAGTTTCTTAGGGTCTAAGTTTACATGCATCGCAGATCATCTTCCTTCAAGAAACACGTATATTACAAGAAGGTATTAATAGGCTTAACAGAAAATATGTTACAATTTTAAGTAGTTCTCAATACAAACAGAAAAAGAGAGGGTAGCCATTTTATGGAGAAATTCTTCACCCACATCCAATATAACAAGTACATATAATTATGATAAATATATGTTTTGTTTAACAATTATTGAAATTAATGGAACTCTATATACCTTTATTAATGTTTATTGTATTCTGGGTGTAGATGTTAAAACAGTTGAGCAACAATTACAAAAGATAATATAACTCTTGAAAGGCATTATCATTTTGGCAGGAGACTTTAAATGTATACTAAGAGATGAAGACTCCAATAATATAAGAAAATGAATAACAGCTTTAGCGAAGGAAATACAAAACTTAATAGACTCATTTCAGATCAAAGATATTAATGAATTTTCAAACCCAGGATCACTTTTAAATATTCACTTTTCATATAGACATGGAACTCGGTCAAGAATAGATAGAGCATATATTTCCAGTAATTTAATATCTAAATTGAGTGAAGTAAGGACAATTTCATGCCACTTTCAGATCATAATGCCATAACTTTTGAACTTGTATAAAACACCAATAAAAAATTCTATAGATGATACCAGCATATAAAACTAACTTAAAGGATTTTAAAGAATTTTATAATAAGGAGGTTCAAACATTCATTGAAATTAATTACAGAGAGGATGTATCTGAGATTTATGTATGGGATGCCTTGAAAGCATATTTAAATGGAAGAATAAAAAAATGGTATGCCCTTAAGAAAAAGCAATGGGATAAGGATTTAATAGAAATACATGAAATTTTTGATAAATTAAAACAGACCAGTCAAAAAAGACAAGCTAATATGATAAAATAAGTTGATGAGTTAAAAAAAATATTTAAAAATCTTAAACCATAAACCTATGATAAATTTAGAGAAGATCAAATTAATTAACTATGCAATGAACTCTAAATATATGCATAAATTAGTTTCCAGAGCAAAAATGATTAATAAATCGAATTATAGTATAAAATGTATTCACCTGAAAGTAAGAAAACGGTAACTGATGTAGATGAATTTTTAAAAATATTTAGAAACCAGTTTAATAAAGTTAATCAAGATAATGTAATAATGGATTCTCAAGGCTGACAAATGACCATAAGAAATTAATAGATAAACTCATATTAATAGAAGAAATTAAAAGTCAAATTAAGAAACTAAAACCAAACAAAGCAGCTGGTAATGATGGCATAATATCAGAATTATATTAATTATTACCAAAAGAAATTTTACACATTCTATATAAAGTCTTTGTAATAGTTAAAGATTTAACCAAAGCTTCCCCATCCTGGAAATCTTCATATAGACCAATTTCACTTTTAAATATTGATTAGAAACTATTCATGGCCATTTATGCTATTAGGTTGCAACAATTTATTCCATACCTGATTAACAATGATCAAACAAGATTTATAATAAACAGGAATGCTTATGACAATGTTAAAATAATATTAACCACCATAGATTATGCAGATAAAAAATGTAACTTTGTTAAACATAGATATAAATAGTGTTTTTGACACTGCAAACTGTAAACACTTATTGGTTTTAGAAGATTATAATTTCTCAACATGTTTTTCACAACTCATTAATTTACTGTATGATAAATCTATGACTTACATAAAAATTGGTTCTTATATATCAGAGTCAATTTCAATTTCTAAATGAACTAAACAGGGTTGTCCACTTTCACCACTATCATTTACTCTAATTATGGAACCTTTTGTGAATTTTATAAGATCAAGACTAGACATTAAAGAAATAAAGATAAATAATAAATTAAACTCCAAAATGTTATTATTTGCAGATGACATTCTTTTTTACTTTAAATGATAGCGCAAATTCTCTTAAAGCAGTATTTAAAATTAAAAATATCTGGACTTACTTTTAATGAAAGCAAAACAAATAAAATACTTATAAATAAATATATTAATGATATGGAAGAAATATTTCCTAAATATGTAGAGAGAGACAGTAAAATTATATATCTTGGAATAATTTTAAAAGAAAACATTAAAAATATAATAGAAGAAAATTAAATAAGTTTATTTTTACAACGAAGGAAAGACTTTCTTTAACAAAAAATTATTATACTTCCAAAATGTTATATTTAATACCATCCTTATCATTATACCCATCTACAAAAAATTAGAGAATTTAGTTCTTTAATTCTTAATTTTTTTGGTATCCTAACAAACCAAGACTGGGGTTAAATCATCATGTAAGCATTGGTCCCTAGTGGAATTGGTATACCAGAAATAGAGTTATACTTATTATTGTCAATTATAAAAATAATTTCCTTGTGGATAAATAAAAACTATAATGCAAAATGGAAATATATATATAAGAGAACATATGTGTAGAACCAAATTAGATAGTTGCTACATAACAAAATAATTTTATATGGATCTTAAAACATTACATTTTAGAAAATAGAAATATTATGGTTAACTCTTCTATATCCCCTGAATGTTAAAGATTTTTAGAAATTTTACTTAGAAAAATCCAGCATATAGGGCATGTTTTTCCAATAGCATATATACAAAATGTTCTATGTACTTTTAATTTAAAAATAATGCATAAATTTAAAGAGAATAATTTCATATGCTGGTATCAAATGATGGATGGGAATAAATTAGAAACCATAGAGTATATGCTAACTAAATTTAATCTAAGCAAAGATATGTGGTTAGAGATTGAAAACTGCAGATATTCAATAGAAAATAAGATGAATTTAATGCAGCCATTGATAAAAAATGCTGTTCCAAAATTCATTGAATTATTAATAGCATTAACACATCAGGAAATAACTGAAAAAGGACTTTTATCTAGAATATATAAAACCATTAAAATGTAGAGGACTGTATTAATGAAGGCTATTGGGAGTATTGCAAAACTATAAATAACTATTATCCTAGCAAGAACCATAAAAATATACATGCTGACATCTTCTAAACAAATTACATCTTGTTCTGCCCAGCAACAAAATAAACAGCCTTGCAGGTCTTGAGCCCAGGACCCTATACACTATAGTCACAGTAGTTAAGCACCAAGCCATCACAGCAGTAGATAAGAATGAGGTATCACCAAACAAATTCTCACTATAGTAAAATCAAACTGAACATGTGAAAGGAATCAGTATACAGTCATAAGTTCTATAACCTACTACATAACATAAATATGGGAACTGGAGTACAGAAGTAAGCCCAGATGTGAGGTGTAATTGTAATAGAGTGTTGAAGTCCTCTATTAAACACAAGGACCTGATACAGTGTACGTACACATGAATCATGGATACCAGACATATATATATATATAAGATGTAATGAATAATAAATCAATGCCAAAAAGCCAGTAAATTGAAAAGTAATTATTAAGCAATGCTAAGTATTGCACAGGCCAGCTTAGTTGGTGTAAGCAACGTGTAGGCCAGCTAACTCAATTTGCCCAGTGGTATACCCCTTTAAACAATGCCAACCTTAGGTAAGCAGGTTTGCCCATAGCTTAGCCATTTCAAAACTGGCCAATCATGGCAAAGTGTGGGAATTCAGCCCTACTTAAACCCAACAGGTGGTAATACATCTCATAACTGGTTGTAGCTTCCCCTTGCAGGCACCATGTCAGTGGGTGTAGCACTGGGGCATCCAGGAGTCCCCTTCATGGCAAGACTCCGTGTCAAAGGCCATGAGCCGAGACTGCTGCAGGGCCAGTACTAGGGTTCCCAATATAAGGCGGAAGCCTGGGACGGTCTCGCCCATGACCTCACCAGTGCCACTGGCATACCCCAAATTTGTGAGCAGGTCAGGCATCACTATGCCAATCTGAAGCAGTGTAAGGGGGATCTCTTTGATCAGTGGATCCAAGAGGCTAGGATGGCAGGGGTTGTCCCAGCTGAGTGTAAGTATCACAACACTACCTGTTTAATAATTGCCAGCTCGTGTATATTATGGATAGGTATGGCTAAATATTCCTCTTATGTCCTTCACAGTGACAAGTGAGCGTGCCATGAATCAGGAGGCCCATGGATGTCACCTGCAGAGGTTGAGATGCGAGGCAGGTTAGCAATACTCTTGAGATGCGAGGCAGGTTAGCAATACTCTTGCATGTACTGTCATAGAAAATAAATATAAAAGCAGTTTTGCTGCTAATTACCTGTATAAAACCTGTATTGTTTAAGGAAAGTATTGCATACACTGGAGAATATGGCAGGAAGAGTCTCATATAGTTTATATGTAAATAGAAGCATAATAGCCTGCCAATAAAGGTCTAACTGCTGGACTGCATGTGTATACTCTGGTATCATACGGTAATGTAGATTTGCAATCATTTAATAGCACGGTTGTATTAAGCACTGTTACCCACACTGTGCAACATAAATAGAATGTGTAGGAATGTCTCTATATGGCTGGTGTAATCCCCAGAGGTCATTTCGTACAAGTGAGAAAGACATAGACAGAGAAAAGACAGACAACAAAATCCGCATAGCACACACAACTGAGATGTGAGCTGTTGTATTTTTAGCACACACAGCCATGGTTCATATCCTGGGAGTGGCAGTAGTCTGCATACAGAACCATACCCCACAACTGTACAGATATGTCCAGAATGTCCAGTAAATTGGCCCATAGCTGCTGCCTGTCACTCTGTCCCCCTGGGAAATCAGTGGGATGATCCCAGACGTATAGGCAGCAAACAAGAAATACAACTGATTGTCACACATCTATAAGAACAAACCTGTCACTCTAGCAACTCCCCAAACTGTTACGAGAGTAACAAGCCAAGTATGCCCTATCTACACCCCCATGTTGTCAAGCTGTGACTAGAGTGTGTACAGTAACAGAGTGAGATGTATGTGCATAATACTAATGTGAAATCTGGTACTTTGTGTGGCAGCATTCAGGTAGTGCTAACAAACATTGCTCCCACAGGTACGTTGGATACGAACACTGCTGAGAAATAAAAGCTTGATACTCTTTACTGCTACTGTTGACTCTGGTATTGTATGGAACTGTGAGTGTTGCAGTTGCTCTGAATAATAAGGTATCACTGATCACTGTCACCCACACTGTACTACATAATATAACTGTGTAGGAAGTCCTGTATAAGAGTGTTGTAAGTCACTAAAGGTTGAAGAGAGGCAATAATCTACATATATCCCTGCATGTGGTCAAGACATGGCCAGAGTTTGTGCAAAAAAAGCTGAACAGGTATGTGCATAACATCAACCTGGAATCTGGGAGTATGTGTAGAAACAGTTAGTGTTAAAAAACAATTCCTCCACAGGTATACCAGGTAAGAGGTGTATACTGCAAATAAAACAAGTTCATGTGTAAAGATGTTGATAGCCATATCACTGTTCAAACTAAGGCAATAGGGTATTGTAGTAATACTTGTAAGGTACAGATAACAGGTCTGACTAGGAAAGTAATGCGAACTACAGCAATATACTAGATGTTAATTGACATCCCCCCCCACCATTTCTCCAACAATACACTAAATACCCACCTCAAATGGCACATAATGAATCCATTGTTATGTTGGGACATATGTTCTATTGCCTGATAATTATTTAAATCTGTTTCTATACATGTGCTATGCTGAAATACTCCAACATTGGTGGCATGGTGCCATCAATGTACCTGCATGCTGTTGTTATTACCACTGTAGTCCCATATATGCATGTGTTCCATTTGCTATGCAACTGTTCCATATCTGGTGTCTGGGTTAATGGGAATATCTATGCATGCTGTTATACCTAACCCTGGAATGCGTTGACTATTACTAACCCAGATACGTTGATACACCATAAACACTATAGCATGTATGGGAATGCGGGTCCCAGCGGACCCACCTGTCCTACCTCAGCTGGCCGTGGCACCAGGCACCAGCACATCTGGGCCCCAACCCAGGACCTCTTCTTCCATAGGTCCTGCACCACCTTTGGGTGGAACTGCCTCAGGGGATGGGGCTCACCCCCCCATTGGAGTGGGCACAGACAGGAAGCTGTCACCTGTTGCCCGGTCCAGGTTGTGGTGCGTAAAGACCTCAATCAGCAGTTTGGAGATCTTCTATGCCAGCTTGAGGGCCACATGTCATGACTAGAGGGTTGGCCTGGCTCTCTGACTCAGCTCCCAGGACAGCCACCTTTCAGGCTGTGAAGGTGCAGTGGTGACTGCCCATGGGTGTGGATCTCAGTCCCACCGTTTTCACTAGGGTGCTCATGTGCTTTGGATTTCCCAACACCCCTCTTCATCAAAGTGTTTACCCCCACATGTGTCATATACTGCCCCTGTATGCATCTTGTTTGTCTCATCTGTTAACCTACCCAACCTACCTCCCCAAATATACCTACTATCCCTCCCCTCACCTGAAAAAAAAGGGCAATCAGTTCCCAAAAAAAACATCTCACCCCATACATAGCTGTCCATTTTGCACATGTGTCGACTGGACACATGTAATCTGGTCTAATTGCCATCACAACGTATTATTGTTGTCCTCACCCCTCTCTCAGGGGTTTGAGTGTCCAAATCTACCTCCAAATTCAGTGTATATGTACAGCTGTTGCTGTAGAAGAAATAGGCAGCTATGGACCTTCACTACACACTCCTGCACATAGCTCTCTTCCCCACAGTCTTTCCCTCTTTTTGCCCCTTTTTCACCACTTTCCTATCAAACCTCTTTTCTTTTCTTTTAAAGAAATTAGCATGGGGGTAAGTGGTTTTGAGCTTGTTTGTGCAGAGGTAAGCAATGCTTACACAGGTTAAGAAATTTAGAAGCAAACTGAGTTTATGAAATTGTAACCGGAAGTTAGCAGTGCTTACCTCCCCGAAAACCCACTCAACCCCACTTATAACTGCTTAAAAGTGCCTTAATCACTCTGTATCCAATGGCCCTTGTTCTGCCCAGCAACAAAATAAACAGCCTTTGTAATGCTCGAACTTAGGACCCTGCACACCATAGCCAATGTGATTGATCATTAAGCCATGTCAGATAAACATAGCCATGTTGTTTTCCCAAACATATCATCCAGCCCAGTCATTCAACAGTACAGAAAATGCATTTCAACATGTAGATGTATGTGTTTGTGTGTATATCTTCATATCTAAATAGATATAACATATATAAAACCATATATGTCCACATGCACCGTTAATGGGGTTGAGGAGTCCCAAACAACATATGTCTTGTACGTATAGATATCCCCCCCATAGCCAAACATGTCTGCCCTGTAATACAATGCAAACTATTGCAGATCCCATAACCAGGACCTGACACAATATGGGCACAAGGTGTTAACAGTACTCTATCCCACCTGTATGATGTCAGGCTTGTATCAGTAACATATCATGCAGTACAATCTGGCTACCATAGGGTATGTACAATGTGGAAGCAATCAACATTCCTAGGATATATATATAGATAGATAGATAGATATACATATATATATATATATATATATATATATATATATATATATATATATATATATATATATATATATATATATATATATATATATATATGTAACTACACATACACATACAGAGATATGTATAGGAAGATATATATGTAGAAGGTACACACAATACAGAACACCCACTATGCCTACAGATCCCACCTTACCAACTGGACATTGTATGAGCCACCCATACAAATGACAATTGTTGCCTGCAACATATACCCACAGAGAGGTCAAAGGATATAACACCACACACAGGTTTGCATACATGTGAAAGCTTTATTTGTGCACTATTACAGTTGTATATACCATGTCATATAGCTGTTTAGACACTGACATACATAGAAACAGAGTAATACATCTGTGAAACAGTTATATTAATACAGTAGTCTGGAAAGGTTTACATATATTGCTGTCCAGGCCGAGGCCTTCAAGTAGTAAAATAGTAAAGACAGACTGGGCCACAGGATACCAATCAATCAACAGTAAGTAATGCAGATGTATTGTCCAGAAGCCTCTATCTACACTCTGTACACAATCCCTAGGGGGTAAAGACCTCAGTTGACACAATGGGATTGGATATATCTGTTGCATAACAAGGAATAACTGACAACATCACAATCACACTGACAAACAGAACAGTCTGTATGGCAGGAAGCAGTAGGCCTGCATTTACCCAAGGTAAATTGTATGGTAATGTACATCCAGATACCTTAAGGCAGCTTACCACTGATACCCCCACATGTTGTAACAGCCTAGGTTAGTTAGGATGCACCCCACTAGACTGAATAATACAGGGCCATATACCACTGTTACATACACTTTCTTCTGGAGTGCATAAGGGCATAAATGTATTGTGCAGATGAAGCATACACATATATAGACCCAACCCCACAATATATGTGGGGGACACAACAGCAGTGGACTGATGGCAGGAATGGCAGCCTGACATACTCACAGCCCAACTCTACAATCTACTGACGAAAGCCATGTGCTGAAACCGGTCTAGAATTTTAGCTTAAATAAAGCTACTATTACTTAATTCATTCCTGGTGCTGGCATTTTTTCATTTTGGCCTTACCCCTGATACCCCCACATGTTGTAACAGCCTAGGTTAGTTAGGCTGCACCCCACTAGACTGAATAATACAGGGCCATATACCACTGTTACATACACTTTCTTCTGGAGTGCATAAGGGCACAAATGTATTGTGTAGGTGAAGCCCACACATATATAGACCCAACCCCACAATATGTGTGGGGGACACAACAGCAGTGGACTGATGGCAGGAATGGCAGCCTTACATACTCACAGCCCACTACATAACAACCCTTGACAGCATGTCATATGTACAAAGCCTGGTATGTCGATGGAGGACAGAGACTGGAACACAGGCCCATATGTGTAAAACTGTTGTCATACACTGAGCAAGGCACTGGTGTTACAGGATAGTCTGCAACATACCCTTAGCCAGGAATATGAAGTTAGAAACAGAAATGGATGTAGCCAAGTACTGATAGCAATCAACACACACACTGACAGTGATATATCTGACAAAAGACCTGTGTGGTGGATAGACAAAACATAATAGGCACACGTCTGGCCATCAATGTGGATAGGCCCACAGTTGCGAACTATGCAAACAGACTGCACTCCAAGTTAAACTAGTATGTGCACACAAACTCTGTAACACTACTGCTATACAATGCATACAGCAACACTACTCACACTCTGTCTGTAGCTCTGGAACCTCCTACAAATATGTAGCCGGCCTGAGTGTGCAGGTTCTCCTGTAAGATGTATTGCTACCTGCTGTCTGTAACACTGCTGCCTACACACAGGAAGGATGTCCATCAAGCAGGAAAGGTAAAGGGTCCACGCTCACATGATGTCTGGATTTATAGTAGTTGGTTGCCATGACAGTGGTAATTGGAAGTACTACACAGCATGCAGGTAGCAAGTGGAGGACACTGATTGGTGCAGAGGCCATCACCTGATCATGTGCATCACCTACAAATTCCATGCTGCAGTATATGCAAAGTAGCTCATTCTATTTACTGGAGAGAGACTGAGAGAGATGCACTTTTGGTTTTATTAGAAAGAGAGGAACATCTTGGTTTCTTTGATGATAAGGATGTGTGTAAACTGTATATTAAGAAACCTATAACTCCTATTTTTTATGCTTTGCCTAAAGTGCATAAATGTTTGAATAAACCCCCAGGTAAGCCCATTGTGTCAGGAGTTGGTTCATTTTTAAATAACATTAATATTTTTTTGGATTTTCACTTAAAAGCACATTTAAAGAAGGTTATAGCGCATATTTCTAATACTCAGGATTTGTTAAGTGAAGTTTCTAATATTAGATGGCAGAATGACTACTATTGGGTTACTATTGATGTAAAATCTCTGTATACAAATATCAATCTCAGATAGGGTTTAGAATCTATTAGGGAAATGTTGGGTGATGGACCTAGAACCACCTTTTTGATTAATTTACTTGAATTTTGTTTAACTCATAATTATTTTTCTTTTAATAATGAGTTTTTTCTGCAGTTAAAGGGTACGGCCATGGGGGCTGCTTTTGCACCCTCATATGCTATTATATATATGGGATATTTTGAAAGGAAATGTGTTTATCCTACTTTGTTCTTTAAAAACAATGTCATATTGTATAAGTGGTTCATAGATGATCTCATTTTTATTTGTAAGGGTGATGTTAATGATTTTTTGGATTTTTTTGAGACGCTTAATAATAATGAGCATGGTTTAACTTTTTCCTATGAGTTAAATAGGGAATATATTAATTTTTTGGATGTAACTCTATATAATGATGGAGAATCTATTGGCTTTAGGCCATGTAGAAAATTAACTTCAGTGAATATGTTCTTACATGCAACTAGCATGCACCCTGAACATTTATTAAATTCCTTACCATTTGGGGAATTTAAAATAATTTATGATCACACTAGTGATAGGAATGAAAGGGTTAATGAGTTGGATAAAGTTTTGTTAAGGTTGAGAAAAAGAGGATATGATGAGACTCATCTGTTGGGATACAAGTGTAAAGTACTTGAGGATCTTTACGATGGTCTATATCAACATTCATATATGCCAAGTATGAATAATAAATCTGAAGATAAAATGTTTGACATAACGGATAATGATGATGACAAAAAACTTTTTTATGTCACAAGATTCTCTCCCTTTTCAAAGGAATTAACTGGAATAATGAGAAAATATTGGCATATTGTTAGTGAGGATGAAACTATTGGCCATTTGTTTCCTAAACACATTACTTTCTCTTTTAAGAGGGGGAAAAATTTAAAAGAATTGTTAAATCATAATTTTGTTAAAGGGTACAATAATTGTTTGCCTTGTGGCACTTTTTCATGTGGCAAATGTAGTATCTGTGACAGGGTTAAGAATGTGAATGTTGTTAATGGTATAACATTTGTCCCTAGGTTTTACTTTAACAGCAGATCTATAGGGGTGGTATATATTTTGGGTTGCTCTTGTCCTGACGTTTGGTATATAGGACAAACCAAACGTATGGTTAGGACTCGAATTCTAGAGCACTTAAAAGATATTAGGAACCATAGTGAAGTTAGTCCTGTTGCCCAACATTTCCTTGTTAAACATGGTAGCTCTCCTAGTAGTTTAAAATTCTGTGTTCTTGGTAAGCCTTTTTCAGCTAGAGGGGGGGGGGACTATGTGAGCAAATTGCTTGAGATAGAAACTAGAATGATTCTAAAATTCAGGACTTTAAAGCCCTTTGGTCTGAATCAAGAATGGGGTATTTAATACTTTATTACTGAACATTCCATATTTATATTTATTTATATTTATTTATACTTATTTAAATTTGCATTTTTGTAGTATAGTGATTTATACTGACAAACTGGTGAATCTATTTATTTATTTATTCACTATATAATACTGATATGTATTCTGTTGCTTTAAATATCTAATATAATATTTAGTTCATTATTGTCAGTTGTAGGTGATAAATTGGAATGAGTAAGTATGTATATATATATATATATATATATATATATATATATATATATATATATATATATATCTGTTAAAAAATGTGGTTGTATTGTGATCCATGAAGGCGAAATGCCAAGGTACCAGATCGCATATGAATTAAAGAAGAAATACTGGTGATGTGCTGGTGAATGTGTGTTTTTCAAGTATTGCTACCTGCTGTCTGTAACACTGTTACCCACACACAGGAAGGATGTCCATCATGCAGGAAAGGTAAAGGGACCAAGCCCACATGCTGTAGGGATTTATAGTAGTTGGTTGCCATGACAGTGGTAATTGGAAGTACTACACAGCATGCAGGTAGCAAGTGGAGGACACTGATCAGTGCAGAGGCCATCACCTGATCATGTGCATCACCTACAAATTCCATGCTGCAATATATGCAAAGTAGCTCATTCCATTTACTGGAGAGAGACTGAGAGAGAGAGAGAGAGAGAGAGAGAGTGAGTGTGTGTGTGTAAGGAACAAAAAAAAAATAAAAAAAAACATCAAACAAACCATCCAGAAGAGACTTCATTCCCAAAACAGGTATGTGAAGTATATATGTATGTAATTGACCGTAGCACTTGGTCCATAATAATGGGATAGATGATGTGGAATGATTTATATGTGCCTTCAGGTGTTGTTGTAATGATTTTCAGCTGAACAACTGCTAAAGACAATAGAGTCCATCCCTGTGGGTAGTTTGCCATGCCAGTCAACAGTGCAGAGCAGCACTGACTGATAAGATGTAAGCCATCATAGTGTGTGCTGTGTAATGGGAACTATGTATATTACTGTGGCCAATAGCAGGTGGTGGAAGTAATGCCATAATGATGGACACATGGGTTCCACAGCCCATCTCTTGCAGGATATTCAGGTTAGCTTGTATTGTAGGATGCAGGAATACCATAGGTGTGTAATAGAGTTACCTGCAATCTGACCCTACATATGCTCCCCTAATGTCAGGCTGTGTCCATATGTGGCACCTGTCTGTATTGCAGCAAGGCAGAACAGTGCAGCTGTACAGGAAGGTATTGTGAGGTTGTGATCCTGATGTCTGAATGTACCCCACATATAGGCATTCATATGTGTGCACACACACACACACACACACACACACACACACACACACACACATATATATATATATATATATATATATATATATATACATATATATATATATATATATATATATATATATATATATATATATATATATATATGTATATATATATATATATCTACATGTATGTCCACAGATATACAGATACCCATGTGTAGACATATATATGAACACATATATGCATCATATATATCTACACCTATATAGATATATACCTATATGCACATCTACATATATACAAACACACACACAAACATATATGTATGTAAATACATGTCCCCTATATTGCCACCACAGTGCTGCATGCTATGTGCGAAGAAACAGCACACATAGCAATGCACACAGGTATCTACAGCTGTCAGTGTGTGCAACATGGATGGGTTTGTCAAATGTGAACCCCTTGTTGGGATTACATTGCCCTTGTCTGTGAAGTATAGAATGGGAATATGGGAAAGTATGGCAGGTATACTTTTGGAGGTCGTCAGGGTTGATAGCTATAGAGGAAAGTCTACAGGGGTGGTATGTGACACATGTGATGGGTAAACACCCTGGATGGTGTGTGTGGTCTGTGATGTGGATGCCCCATGGGCCCCAATATGGACACAATGGCAACAGCTGAAAAGGACATTCTGGTGAACAACCTCATACAGCACTATGCAGTCTTGTTTGGCCAGTCCACCCATGATCAGCAGGAGTGGACCGCCTTGTGGAATGACCTAGTCCACAGGGTCAATGATGTCTGACTACACAACCACAGTTATGAGCAGGTTCGGCATCATTGTTCTGACCTGCTTTGCAATGCGCGTTGGCATGCTGCTACAGTCTGTGGGGATCACCTCACCATGAGGGGCCCATGCCATCCATCCCCCCGACATGTGTGGAGGAGCTCCTAGTCAGCCTCATGGCACCTGCCCATCCAAATAGCCACCAACCGCCACACACCTTTGTGGAGGGGGTACCACCTACACACCGGCCAAGGAGCATGCAGGTAAGGCCACAGGGCATATCAGTAGACCACTGTTGTGTTTACATCCACATCTGTACAGGTAGATTATGCATATCTGATATGTCATAGATATATTTTGTTGCTGCATAGTAGTGATAAACAGATGTGCATATGTGGTAGTATTGTGGACATGTACTGTTGATGTACTGTAATGCTGCACCCACCCTGTAGCAATGTCATAGGTGTGGCCTCTGACTTTGCATCTCTCATCCTGTTATGTAGGTCCCTCTGGTATACCACCAAGGCAGGAGCATGTAGCTGGTGAGTATGGTTTATGTAGATGCTTGCCAATACACCGGGCATGTAATGGCGATGGTATATTCCATGCACACATGTAGCACACCTACCCAGAATGCATGCTGTACATGTGGACATATTGTTGCTGTTAAATACAAGGCATCACAGTGGTGACCATAATGGGGTATTGGAAGGGTATGTCAGACACCTGCATGATAACTAACATCCTATCATTGCAGAATGTGTCTACAGGGAGTAACATAATAGTGGGAGACATAGCCTACAGTAGGAACATGTTTGGAACAACATTCCTATACAGTGCAACACCAGTGTATATACTTGTAGGACAATGGCAACTGTTGCAGAGTTACATTTTGGCATAACGGATTGCTGTGGTCCACATTATCAGCTGGGAGTAGGCTGTAACATGTGGCGTTCAGTGTATGGGACATTGCAAAGTGACACCCATTTGTAGGCCTTACTTGTCATGCATCTGCAAAAAGGCTGAAGGAGTGGGGTTGTCAGCATGACACACCAGTTCACTGCAGCAGAGATCCTAAGGATGCTAAGAATGGCTGCATCTGCACATAGTCAGGTTCAGGAACTGTGGCAGATGTAAACTTACCCCCCACAGCAATAGTGACGGCAGTGTGTGAACACCAATGGATGTGCAAATGAGTAGATCTTACAATCATGCAGATTAGGGGGACATGTGTAGGGCAGACTGAATGTACACTGGCAATTGCAGATGGCCCACTCTAGTATACCCTGCCAGGAGTAGTGACTGCTGTAGTACACATAACAATAGGTGCAACAAACTGTCATGATAAGGGTGTGCACACATATGCCCACACAGAGTGTATGCATCACAGTCAGCATCTGCACACCTAACACATTCTGTAGACACTGCATGTGAAAGTACAGGACATATGTCACATATTGGGCTCATGTATTGTTAAGATATCGGTGATGTGGTCCCATGGCAGATCAAGGATGGGTGCATCATATCAATAAGGGTGTGTACACCCCCATAGCCACTGTATGCTCTGATGGTTGTCAGTGTAAGAGTATTGTACTGGTCATACATGGTCCGCTGATGTTGTGAGCTGTAAATCAAACATCAGGCATTCACAAATTACATCTGTCCACATATCATCCCAGGTATGTGTTGCTGAAAACATAGGGTCTATGAGCATTAAAGCTGACATAACTGACACAGTACTACACATTCAGCAATGGATTGTACACCTCTGAGGTGTGGTGCACAGTACATGACAGGGTGCAGAACAGGTGCACAGCAATACTGTGTACATGGGTGCAATGGTATCCATGGGAAGGGGCATCGCCTAGTGACGCAGCACATGCATCACACACATGTATATTGTTGCTAGAATGGATTGACTATAACTGCACTGCATGCTGCTGTGTACCATATGTTATGCATGTTGATAGCTGGGTAGTAGGAGGACTGTGTGTACTATCATTGTTCAACCTCACCTGTGTGTGTGTGTGTGTGTGTGTGTGTGTGTGTGTGTGTGTGTGTGTGTGTGTGTGTGTGTGTGTGTGTGTGTGTGTGTGTGTGTGTGTGTGTGTGTGTGCATGCATCCTGGCGGGTAGTTAGTTTGTCTGTAGGGTTACTTTGGTAAAGTGGAGGGAGGAGGATGCATGTAGGATGCGTGTGTGCATGTGTGTGTGTTTGTGTGTGTCACCATGTATGCACATGTGTGATTGTGGGGTTATCCATACAGCAGTACCTACCTTTGAGATTGTGCAGTACATGGACATGGACTGACACATTACACACCAGGAATACTTGCCATGTATGTAATCACAGGACAGCTGATAGTATAATAACGTCTGTAGCATGGAACAGGCATTGACAGGGAAGGTAGACACCAGGTATACCCTTAATTTCAGCAGAGAGGTGACCGACAGCCAACGTATGAAGCACTATAGATGCATTGGGGAGTACTAGTAAACACCAGGGAGTGTATCCATATATTACAGTTGTCACATGATAGGCTGATTGAGCAGCATATCTGGCATGTACTGAGCAATACATACACATGACACACCAGCGCATGATATTACAGAGTGAACATAGTTGCCCACACATATAGGGGCCATGCTCATGATGTCTGGACATACACAGGGTGAACACTGAATGACAGCAGTGAGGCCATTTAAAACCGCTACACACAGGTCAGGCAGGTAATGTAGTAACAGGTCTTGTGTTGTGATCACTTGTCTAGGCATTTAGAGGACTGATATGTTAATAAGTGGTATCAATGTGTGTATGTTTCCAAGTGTGATGCAGGCTGGGGAACACATGAAAATACATGTGGGACTGTCTGTAAAGTCACGGACAGGTAGGTAGCACGGTGATGTGTGTGTGTGTGTGTGTGTGTGTGTGTGTGTGTGTGTGTGTGTGTGTGTGTGTGTGTGTGTGTGTGTGTGTGTGTGTGAGTGTGTACTGTTAGGCAATGCTGTACAGGTTTTTAAAGTGTGTTTATTGTTTCCCCTACAGGTGGCGAGGCAGGTCAGGGTTCCTCCTGCATGCAATCTGATGTTGGTGTCCATGCAGACACTGAAGATGGTGATAGTACTGTTGAGGCACAGGTGGGGTTGTCAGGGGCTGAAACAGCACCATCATTTGACATCCCCCTTTTAACCACCCCAACCCCACACACAGTTTCAGTGCTTATACATGCTCCATCACCAGTGGCCATAGCGGAGGGACAGCTGGTGTTTGGTGGCACTGAACAGGAAAGTGTGGTAACCATGCCTACTTTGTCTGGTCACAGCAGGCATAGCCAGATGTCCAGCAGGGCACCACATAGGCAGATGTCCCAGGGTGCTCATGGTAGTGCAGCTGGACATCATGCCCCTGGCAGAGGCAACACAGCTGGTACCAGCAGGTGCATGTTTCAGGCTGTCATGGTGGTGCAGGCATGTATAGAACATTACACCAGACAGGGCCTGGGGCTGCAGAGGGCTGCTCTCACATCTGAAAGTAACAATGCCCATGAACTGGCTGGTGCCATCCATGCATTAACTGAGTTCATGGATAGATGGTCTGGTGAGATGATGACCCTCATTGACCGTGGTCTGTCTGTGCTTGAACATGTGGTGGGAGTATGGCAATGGCCGCATGGACATAGGCCAGCAATGCCAACAGTTGGCAGTCAACGTGGATGTGCTAGGACACCAAGGGACTCCCATAGTGGCAGTACCAGACCCGGCACTGCAGGGGGGGCGCTGTCCACACCACACCACAGCAGGCCATGAGCACATGGTCCTGGCCAGTCCCAGGGGGACCTGGTACCAGCAGACATTTGTCATAGTCAGGTGAGAGTAGCACATCAAGGCCTGTACTTGGACATCCCCATGAAACCCCTGGCAGGCACAGTCCACTTCTCTGTGGCCAGAAGCAGGGAACTGCACACCCTGCTAAGTATGGTCTGCAGCTGTCCATAAATACCTGTGTAGGGCAGCCTCATGGCAGAACTGCTTGCATGCATACCCACACACTACACAAACACACCTAGGGCAACCCCATGCCTACACGCACCACATCACCATGTCCAGTTCACCTCAGTACACCCCTCACCCACACACATGGTGTCAAATCTATGGCCCACCCTCAGCTTCTGGCAAACCATCAACACACCCTGTGCATATGATGATACATGTGCCATATCCCTGTCATCTGTACCATCGATGCAGGGACAGGCTAATATGGTTCTGATGCACACTGTGACTGTACTACAGTGTACCACAGTATGCAGTGTAACATATTGTAAGGAGTAAAGTGCAATGCATATATGTCAGGTAGTATAGCCGTCCATCAATGATGCAGTATAGCTGTTAGTAACACTGGTTGATTGTGGTCTCTATAATGTTATCCATTTGTGTTTTAGGTGTACATGGGTCAGCACGAGGTTGGTCTGCAGTCATATTCCACAATGGGGTATGGCACTATGGTGACACCATGGCTGGGACATATCTGGCGTACAGTTGAACACATGTCACAGGTTTGTATAACAGTTATTGCCTGTGCCACATGGACAGGTGACCCGCTGGGGCATGTATAATCTGCAACCTGATGTAGACTCATCCACATACACATACACATACACTGTTACTTGGCAACACTGGGACTAGACCCCTACCTAGGTATGTAGTGATACTGAAGTGTGTGGCTTCCATTGAACACATCACACAGTGTTTAGGGTGAGATGTGTCCCAGGTTGCATGTTAAATGCAGAACATCCCCAAACATGTACAGTATGCTAATGGGGGATGTAATTGGTGTATATGGACAATACATAGTATGACATACCTTCATATACACATTAACAGACACATAACAGGCAGACACACATCCGAGAGACCTGGGTCTAGCTCTGCTAACTAACTTGACCATGTGTCCAATGTGTTACAGGTAGGCTGCACACAGCACATGCATAACTGGCCTGGATTGTGGTATCAGTTACCTGTATGGTTGGTGGTGACAGTGGTAATCATGACGTGGTACATGGGACATATATCGAGTGTACCTTGGTGTAGTGACAGTGTACATAGCACCCAAACCCCCCAGTCCCCCAGTGGATATTGTACTCCCTAAAACCCATGATGACACTCTGACATACCCACCATCATACATTGGCCATGACTGCATAACAACCTATCATAGATCCCAACAGTGGCACTACAGGGATATGCATCTAATGCACATGCCACACACATAGCAGGGTGTTGCATTGTCATGCCTCACCTATGGGCAGCAACAACACTATCTGTACTACTGTGTGGCAATGGATATTGTAATAGGAGTATGTGGCCTTGGACTGCTGCACCCTACAGATAAACAGACATGCACACATACACACACTTGCTAGAACGCAATGGGTATCCCATGCCTATCAACAAATTTGGACAACACTGTTGTGATGGCACTGTAAGGCTTATGTAGCCAGTATGAGGAGCTTAACAGGGTACATGTAACGTCCCATACAGCATCAGCCACAACTGGCTATGGCAATGGGTGTTGCAGTGGTTGTGAAGGCCCTCATGGAATTCCCAAGTACAGGTGTGTTAACACACAGACACTGCTATACTCAGTCATGCACACGTGCACATGTGTCAGTACTGGGGTGCATCTTTGCAGGTGGTCATAGCTGTGTACCTAGCTATTGTCCAAGGAGAGATGGGTTGTATAGGGGCTGTGTGTGCAGTGGCATCCTGCTACCTGCCATGTGGCAGCAGGCAAGCTATCGACAGACACTACTGTGGTGACCCTCAGGGTGAGGGTGACATACATCAGCCATTCCTCCAGGTGACTCCTGCACATGGCCACCGAGGTGATCAAGTTGACATAAATGCAACATGCGTTACAACACGTGGTTAGTGTCTGTGATGGAGACCTGTACCCAAGCATGTTCAGTTGACTGTAGTAGTGTAGTGGAGGGACCCATGACATGTGGTGCATGATGGGTGTTATCTCCAATATGTGCCAGTTCTTACACAGCTGGGCAGACATGCCAGTGTCAATCAAACTTAGGATGCCTGTTCATATCCCAGCAGGATACCTGCCATCTGCACATCTGTACAGGGACTGGCAGTCATCAGCTTGGCAAGTAGATATGCAGTAGAATAAATGTGTTGACAGATAGACGCTTGACAACAATATGTATGCCATAACTACATGTCAGGAGCCCTCGCTATCATGTGCTGTAGTCTACAGTTACATTCCACATGTCAGATCATTACTCAGTAGGGGTTATATGCTGTGACACAGCTCACACACCAGGGATACAGCAGAGAGGCCTCAGAGTCCATCTATGCCTGCAGGTGTGCCTGTTGTCAGTACTACATTTAGCACTCAACTCTTGCATGAGTAGGCACTTTCAGCAGTTGTAACACCATTATACACTACATACCAGTGTGACAGCATGTACCCTGGGCTACTACTCCTGTATGTAACACAGTCACATGGATAACAGTGCTGTACAGGCCTCATATACGTCTGTGTCCCAGACATGACACTCACACCCCTTGCTACTGTAATGACAGTACATAGGTGCATGTATTGCACATGGCATTACATACACTTATTACAGATGTCATTACCCTGCTATGTTATCAGACTGGGTGGTGTGAACTGGTTACCAGTGCTAAGCCATGCTTAGCAGGTATCAACATTGCTGGAATATAACAGCTAAACTGTTTTGCACACTGGTAAATGGAGCCTACACTATGTAAGCACCCATACATTTACCTGTAGTTTAACACAGCTTAGCTTCATGCAAACCTGTGCAAATGTGCTTAAAGCTGCTCAAAACTGCCTTAACCACTCTGTATCCGACAGCCCTTGTTCTGCCCAGCAATAAAATGAACAGCCCTTGCAGGTCTTGTACCCAGAACCCTGTACACTAATGTCACAACACTTAACCACTATGCCATAACCACTGAGAAGAGAGCTGTTGTTTTTCCAATGTATCAGTCAATACACATATTGATTAGTTTCAAACAATTGCCTTTACTTCCACAATTGTGTAGTACTTGTTATTAATATGACTGTTGCATCACATATGTTGTTTTAACATAATGTACACATAGCAGATACATATGGTGAGATACATCTGGGAGAGTATACACAACCGTGAGGTTTACACATGACAGGAATATGGATATATACATATAATAGGTTGATATATGTCTACATGTACATACACATGTATATTCATTCATATGTCTGTATACACATCTGTATAGTGCAACATATATATGGCCATGTGTGCATCTCTTCATATGTACATATATATATATATATATATATATATATATATATATATATATATATATATATAAATATATATATGTGCATATAGAAATATGTATATATAGCTACATATGTATGCACATCCTATGTGTACGGATATGCCTATTTATGTAGATATATATGTAGATATCTATAACTATGCATACATATCTATTCTGATACACCTATTACTGTCAATATATATGTGGATATCCATAAGTATATGTGCATATGTATCTCTATCTGTATATGTGTAATTGCTGTGTATATGTATATATCTGAGTGTTTATATGTATGTATATATATATATATATATATATATATATATATATATATATATACACACACACACAAATATATATATATATATATATATATATATATATATATTTATATATATATATATATACATATCCATCTATGTATGTTGATATGTATATGTGTATATATCTATATAGATATATCGATAATGATATATACATATATGTCCACCGTATGTTCTGAACATGGAGTGAAGCTCTACCTCAGCCCCAATAGTCCCAACCTCTCAGGTATGTAGTGCAGGTATATATGTAGACTATTGCTACAGTAATAGGGGTTGTCTTCACAGACATGTTGTGTGTGGGAGGTCACATCTGCTTTTAACATGTGCACCAGTGGCTACTGACAGACATCCTAAGGACATCATAGTACAGTACCACTGCTAGTACAGTAATGATCTTGTGGATTACAGCAGAGATATGGCCAGTAAATGTGGACAGTCTGACACACTCTGGTCAGTCCAGAGGTATACACAGAACTCCTTATTGCAAGACATGTGAACCAAGTCTGACAATGTGTATGTTAGCAGCCATGTAGATGGGTATATCACGTACATACTGGTATACATTTTCCCCCATAGGTTATGCATTCACACACCCCTGTCTTTCCTGACACATAATAACTACTGGTACAGAGGTGCCATGACCACATACTACCAACTAGTTAGTGGCATACATCTGTACAGCATCTCACTACTTTGTCTGAAATACATGACTGTTATGGTGACCTGGCAGCAGTACATCTGGCAAGTACCTGGACACAACATCACATTGGGTAAGTACACTAAGCTGCTAGGCATGTAACAAAGCACTGTGCAGGTTACAGGCAGACTGATGCAACACTGGCCTACATTTATTATGGGGGAATACACATGCACTTGCATATATAGCAGGCTCTACAGGCATGTCAAAGCACAGAGTAACAGACACCTGTGTGAAAGTGCATAACCATAACCAGTGTGAACATAGCCACATATGATAGCTAGCATAATATTACAGTATATGGACTATCTGATCAACATCATCCTCATATGTGCCACTCACACTCTAACCCTACTTATTCCTGGCTACTACACAGTGTGGTCCGATGCCTGTTTGTGGTATGAGACATATGTGTGTTTGGCCCTACAAACATGTAAGCTGATAGGGTAACATACAGTGGAACAGCATGTAACATCAGATAGAACAGTACCGAGAATAATGACATCTACCACAGTCTGTACACAGACCAAGGTACATATTCACAATACACACACTGTCGACAATCACCATAAGTACACAGACCAGGTTTATATCGGAGCATTGAAGGTTGATAAGTCTGAAGCTCACAACTTCGAACTTTAAACCTCGAAAGCTGACAACATCGAACCGCAGAAATGAGATCCCCACAGAGTGCGGGAAGGGACTATTTCCCTTTACTGCACTATAGTGCGATCTCGGAGTTGGTATATGTAAGTAGCGGGGGGGTTGGGGGCAGCACCCCATGAAGGGGGTGCAGGAGGCCTACCCCCCTACATAGAGTTTTTTTTGGGGGTAGTTAGCATTTTTTGTATTTTTGATGTTGTCAGCTTTCAAGGTTTGCAGTTTGATGTTGTGAGCTTCGGACTTGTAAGCTTACAATCATCTGATATAGACCCCACAGACCTCAGTACTGTACATACAACCAGAGAATGCCCAGGTTATGTCCTCAAAGAAAACTCCTACTATACATAACATGTGTTGCAGTCTGATATCTCACTGGCTTGTTATCAGATATGATGTCAATAAATTATGGTGTACAGGACATATACACCTCTTACTGCATGACATTTGTACACAGGTTGACAGAGTTGTGGCTGGAGCCACAAACACAGGGCCAATATTGACATGTTGCTGTGATAACCTCATACATTTACTTTTGTAACAGGGTTTGTTGCGACATATGTCCTATGAGGGATATGAGGTCAGTAACTCTCACGTCTGTCACCATGTACTGACTGCAATCCTCAGACTATAATTCTGCAGTTCACAGATAGGTGTTCTGTGAGTAACACTAGAAACAAAAGGCAGCACACACTGCCCAGTCTGCAGATGATCCTACAGATGGGGTTTCCTCAGAAACATAGCACTGTCATGACATGTATTAAAACATGTAGACTAGTCATACCCACACACACCCTGTTAAACCGACATTACTCCAAAAGCAGAATAGCAACACTTACATTCTGTAGTCATGTCAGGCGCATCCCCCTCCTGTGTGTTGGCTGGTTTCCACAGTGTATGTTGTTAGAGGTACATCCCCAATCCATCTGAGATGCTGTTTGCCAAACAACAGATCTAGGTCCTGCTCACAGTGAATGAAAAGGCCCAACACCAACATGATTTTTGCTAGATATTGGAGTGTGTTTCCATGCAATTGGCTATGAGAATGTTACCACAGCTGTTCTACATGCAATCAGCTAGAGGAGGGCTGCAATTCATGCAGAGGCCATCAGCTGATCATGAGCATCACTTACAAAACACATGCTGTTACGTAAGCAAAGCAGGTGTAAGTCTCCCCATCCACTAGGGAGGGAGTGAGAGAGTCAGACAGAGGCAAAGATAAGTCAGGGAGGGGGTGGGAGAGTAAAACCTAAGCATATTTGTGTCACACACCTACCAGTACATGGTATCAAACCCCTGATTGACTATGTATTGCTATCACATGTCTATGCAGTTACTGGATGCACCACATAGGTTATACATTGAGCAGCTCTCCAAACATATATGTGATGGTGAGTGACATCTGCAACAGTGGCATGGTAGCTATACGGTAGGTGTAGTAAACATGCCTGTCCACATGAACAGGTGTCAGCATCAACACAGCCACACTCTCTTAGGGACCCACACACATTGACACACTTGGCAGGGTCAGGAATACATCTCCTCACTAGTTATATTGCCAAAATACAGTACTGTGCAGGTATTACATGCACCACAAGGGTTATCCGGAGGTTATATGGGCAAAGGGTATGTGGAGGTGTCTGTCATCAGACAGCATGCTTCAGTATGCCAATGGGAGTTGTAGTGAGTGTGAATGTAGTCAAAAGCATCATACACCACACACACACAGACACAGGGTGCCAGTACCAACATGCATATGTGCATTGGTTCACAGTTGTGTAATGGTTGACTGTGCCAGATGGCTATACAAGGCTATGTGATGGGTATACCTTGGCATTAGGCCACATGACAATGGTCTGCAGTGTGGCTGAGGGGTGTAGTGTCTGGATTGGCTCACACAGGTGGGTATTGTATTCATCATCCAATCAGCTGGGTAAGTATTGTGTGTGGCCATTGCTGCGCATTGCTTGCCATGTATGTGTTTTTTAGCCCATGACATGGACGGTGTCTGGGATGTGTACACATCCCACATACATGTACAGTGACATGAGGAACTGTACCTGGGGTGTCTGACCCATGTTGTGTACACAGATTGCTATCATCAGATGTGCCAGTCCTGGCCTCCTGTGGTGGGAACTGGTAATGAACAGCACGGTGACACTGCATCTACATTGATAGCATGATACAGGTATTCCCTAGTGCCAGTGGCATCTGTCCATACAGGGCATGTGTTTAAGGCATGGTATGTCCTTTGTGGGTCACATTTGATGTCACCACAGGTGTTGCAGGTGTCCAATGGGGAACATAGTGAAGGCACCCTGTCTACATGTACGTGCCTATTGCACTGATGGACAGGGTGTCATGCCCTATGTAGTCCACTGCAATCCCGCTATGGTTACTATCTGTGGGCAATATGCAGGGTAATACCAACATAGTGGTTGTTGCCTAGGCAAGTGTGTTTGTGTATGAGACATAGGTTGAGACTGTTCTCTGGGTAATACAAGGGTTGTTAACTTTGTTCATCAGGCCTTGATGTCACATGTAGGGATATGGATTGGCACCCCAGCCTCTCGGCTATTTCACATTTGTTTTCCCTGTAAGGTGGACATTGTGATATATAATAGGGTCACCATATAAGAAATTTGCAAAACCCGCTCCACAATGAGTCCAGTTGTTACACACTCACAGCCACCTCCATACAGGATACAAATGACAAACACAGACACACACCTACCATGTCTGGGATTAGAACTCCTCTCTAACTAGTTTATTACACTACAGCACTACACAGTTATAGGACATGCCACTGAGATTACTGGAGTACTCCTTCCCCAAAGGTATATTTCACAGTGAATGACATCAGCGGCCTTGCCAAAGTAGGGCATTTGAGCTGTAGTGAGTGTAACTAGCCTAAAAAGAATTACTCCCTACACAGACATAGAAACACACACACACAAGCATCCACACTTGCCATGTGTGGAAATAGAGCCCCTACCAGAGTATTATATCACACTACAGCAGTACGCTGTTATAGGATTCGCCGCAGAGATTACTGGGCTACATGTTTCCCAAAGGTGTATTACACAGTGACTGACATCAGCAGCCTTACCAAAGTAGGGCATTTGATCTGTAGTGAATGTGACTAGCCTAAAATGCATTGCTCCCTACACAAACAAAAGAACACACAAACAAACATCAACACTTGTTATGTGTGGGAATAGAACCCCTACCAGAGGACTATAACAGAATACAGCATTACACTGTTATAGAATGCACCATGGAGATTACTTGGCTACACATTTCCCAAAGGTGCATTTCACAGTGAATGACATCAGCAGCCTTGACAAAGTAGGGCATTTGATCTGCAGTGAGTGTGACTAGCCTAAAATGCATTGCTCCCTAAACAAACAAAGGAACACACACACAAACATCCACACTTGTCATGTGTGGGAATAGAACCCCTACCAGAGTATTATATCACACTACACTGTTATAGGACACACCATGGAGATTACTGGGCTACACCTTTCTCAAAGGTGTATTTTACAGTGAATGACATTGGCAAACATGCCAAAGTAGGGCATTTTAATTGTAGTGCATGTGACTAGCCTACAAAGCATTGCTCCCTACACAAACAGAGACACACACAATTGATATGTCTGGTATTAGAACTGCTACCTAACTACTGTATCACACTACAGCATTACACAGTTATAGGATGCACCATGGAGATTAGTGGGTTGCACTGTTCCCAAAGGTGTATTTCACAGTGTATGACATCAGCAGCCTTGCCAAAGTAGGACATTTGAATTGTAATGAGTGTGACTAGCCTAAAAAGCATTGGTCCCTACACAGAGATACACACACACACAAACACACAGTTGCCATGTCTGGGGTTAGAAGTCATACCTAACTAGTTTAGCACACTACAGCAGTACACAGTTATATGACATGCCACAGAGATTACTGGGCTACACCTTTCCCAAAGGTGTATTTTACAGTGACTGACATCAGAAGCCTTACCAAAGTAGGACATTTGAATTGTAGTGAGTGTGACTAGCCTAAAAAGCATTGCATTTTACACAGACAGAGATACACACACACAGTTGCCATGTCTGGGATTAGAACTCCTACCTAACTAGCTTATCCCACTGCAACAGTATGCAGTTATAGAATGCACCATGGAAATTACTGGGCTGCATCTTTCCCAAAGTTGTATTTCACAGTGAATGGCATCAGAAGCCTTGCCAAAGTAGGACATTTGAATTGTACTGAGTGTGTTTGTGTGAATCATTGCTCCCTACACAAACACACACACACACACACACACACACACACACACACACACACACACACACACACACACACACACAATTGCCATGTCTTGGAGTAGAGCTCCTACCTAACTAGTTTATCACACAACAGCATTACGCAGTTATAGGACATGCCACAGAGATTACTGGGCTTCACTTTTCCCAAAGGTGCATTTCACAGTGAATGACATCAGCAGCCTTGACAAAGTAGGGCATTTGAATTGTAGTGAGGTTGACTAACCTAAAAAGCATTGCTCCCTACACAGACACACACACACACACACACACACACACACACACACACACACACACACACACACACACACACACACACACACACACACACACACACACACACACACACACACACACACACACACACACACACTTGTCATGTCTGGGATTAGAACCCCTATCTAACTAGCTTATCACACTACACCATTATGCAGTTTTAGGACACATCACAGAGATTAATGAGCTACTTCAGTCCCAAAGGTATATTTCAAAGTGGAAGACATCAGCAGGCTTGTCATAATAGGGCTATTGGGAGGGCAGTGTGTGTGCATAGGCCATAACCCATTCATCTAGAGGTTGACACACCACATGCAGGCACACGCAGGGTTATATTCCGCAGGTACTAGTATACAGCTGATAGATGACTACTGCCCTGTACAGTATTGTTGCACAGCTAGTACTTGCACCACATAGTCTGTAAAGCTGTAAAGCTGATGGATACCAGTGTCTAATTTCTAGAGTGAGTGACATTTACACATCATGTGGTTGTAGCCATGTAGCCATGAATACTAAGTACTTATGTAGTTTAGCGTTAGCCATTTTAAAGTCTGTTAGGCATTGTTTAAATTGATGTTTAGTATGAAATCAATATATATATATATATATATGTATTTTTTGCATAAATGATATATATTTTGATATTTGATATTGGGTATTAGTTTATATATGATTTGATATTAAGCATTATTTCATATTTTACATGGGTTTTAGTTTTGTACAATAAGTTTTATTATAGTTATGATGGTTTTTAAAGGTTTATAAGTGAATGGATGATTAAAATAGAATATGTCATGGTGTTTTTAAACTTGGTAATTGAATAAGCTGTTTAGCAATTATTCAATTGTGTTTTAATTGAAGATATATATATATATATATATATATATATATATATATATATATATATATATATACTAGGTACTTTCTGTACAACTTGTCTGAAGAAGTTGGGGTATTTTCCCCTTTGAAAGCGCTCGCAATAAAAGTTTGTTTGTTTTATAAGTGGCTCGTGTAAGTGTCGGATTCTCCGTTATCACTCTGTTTTTTGTTTTTACAGTTTAAGTTGTTTATTTCAAGTGTTTGTTATGTCGGGCGAAAACGGTGTTGCCGCACTACATAATGGAGTTGCTTCACAGCCATTATATATGCAGGATAATGATCCTGGGACTGGTGCTATCCCTATTTCCTCGGAGGCGAATGCCCTAGGAAATTTATCAATGCTGGTTAATCTACTACTTGGGCATGTGGAAGCCCTATCACAAAAGGTTGATTTCAAAGCAAGGCTGAATTCCAGTCAGCCTCAGGCTAACACAGGAAGAGACATCCATAATCCGCGAGCAGGAACGAGTGGGTCACAACATGTGACATCTAACAGCAATGGTGCGCACATGGACACAGTGCGTGGAGATGCCATTAGAGAGGGGTCGGCGATTAGACTGAGTAATAATATGAATCAAGGGCCTTTAAACATTGGTCCTTCAATCCCTTCTATGATGAATTACTTGAACAATAAGGATTTTTTCACTAATTCGAGTCCAGAGCAGATTGACTCGAATGTAGATGGTAGGGTGAGTACTCTGAATGAAATGCTTAAAGAATTTGACCGCAAGCTTTTTAAGTGCAGAAAGCTACAACTTGAGGAAGCTTACCTCCAAGAGTGTATCTCTAGAAAGATTACATCTAAAGGGTTACGCCAGTGGCGTTACCCTGTAGGTCTCATTGAAAATTCAATGTTTCACCAAGAACTGTTAACTTTATTCGATTGGCAAGGCTCTGAGTTTTTACTTTCCCTTATTAACTTCTACAACATAGAAATTGGTAACTTGAAAGGGGAATTAGAACTTTTAGAACACTCTATATGTGCTGATGATGATTTTCCTAGATATAAGTATGATTATATTAGAATTTTTCACTAGTATTGAGGCTACATTAAGTAAATTGTTGGTGAATAAAAAAAGAAAGATGGACAGAGACTTGAAAGAATACGCTAACAAAAAAGCGTACCCCCTCCCCCTTTGGTTTCACAAGGTCAATTAAATAATGAAATTCATAATAATAGGAGTGTTCAAATGGATGCCACTGTGGACACTAATGAACCTGAAACCCCACTGGTTAGGCGAAGTGAACGGATTAGGAATAACAATAATAATAATGGCCAAGTTGATAACAACAATCTGATGGGTCAAATAATATTGCTGATGACAACCAGGGTTTTCACAGGGTGGGCAACAGGAGAAACAATAACCAGACCAACGACAGGAACCAAGAGCAGAGGAGAAACCAGAGGAATCAACGGAGGAGATGACAGAACATCCATTAGAAGGACCACAAATCCTTCTTAGTTTGCAAGGGGACTTTAAAGTATATAATTATACAGTTCTGTCAATAGAACAACCTTTAATCAAGTTTTTTGCTAAGGGTTTGTCTTTTGTGCCCGATAAAAGGGCTGATCTAGTTAGAACTATAATTGATCTTAAGCTTTTTGTACGCAAGTTAAATTTAACCTATACAATGGGCAATAATACTATACTGTTGAACACACTAAGAGTATCTAGTGTGTTTAATCCCCCTTTGTACGGTGTTTTAAATGTGTTTGAGAAAATGTGTGAAATTGATTTACGATCAAGCTTGGATCCTATGACATATACACAAGTTACAAACTTGAATACATCTAAGAATGAGATTGAATTCATCCATCTTCTTAATCAATGTAAAGTTAGAGTAATGAAACCTGATAAGGGAGGTGGATTAGTGTTTATGGATGAATATCAATATTATTTAAGAATGTTTAATTATTTGCATTCCGAAGCATACAAGCAAGTGAGCTTAAATGAGGTTAATTTAGCGTATAAAATAATTAGGGAAGCCTTGGATGATTTGTTCTTGGCGGGCAGCATTGATATTGATACATACCAATATTTATCAATACCAGCCCCAAGAAATCCTTCTATTTTTGGCTCTCCTAAATTACATAAAAATGTAGTGGATCCACCATTTAGGCCAATCGTGGATGGAAGCAGTTACATCACGTATGCCTGTGCTAAGTATGTTGACAACATTCTTAAACCACTAATAATCAGGGGGAACCACAGATTTGTAGGGACTCGTGGAGTTTTCCAGGAGAATATTAATAAACTTGAATATTGTGAATAATATATATTTCTAGTGATTTACATTAAAGACCTATACACGGTTATCCCTCAACATTTAGGGATAGAATGGACTAGACATTTTATGTTATATAAAAAAGCTGACAATGCAAGTATTAATTTAGTTGAGACCTTATTAAACATTGTATTATCAAATAATTATTTGATATTCAAGGATCAGTTTTTTCTCCAAAGTACAGGAATCGCTATGGGGTCCCCATGCGGAGGCAGTTTTGCCAATAGTGTAATGGCTTATTGGGAACATACTCTGTTATTTAATAATATTATGTTTCAGGAACATGTAGCATGGTACACCAGATATCAAGACAATATGTGCCTTATTTGGAAAGGGCATATCGATCAGATATCAATGTTTGTCTCTAGTACCAATGCCATGACAGATTTCCTTGAATTTACATACAGTATTGGAGTGGATGAAATCAACTATCTTGATGTAAGAATCACTAAAGATAGAATCAATAATAGATATAAATCCACAATATATAGGAAGCCTACACATTCAAACACATTTCTACATTTTGCAAGTTGTCACCCTGCTTATCAGAAAAAAGCTGTAGTGAAGGGTCAATTTGTAATGGAGGCAAGGATGGTGTCGGATTTTTCTGATTTTTGAGTCAGTGTGGAATAATGAAAACTATGTTTCTTAAGAGGGGGTATCCAGAAACATTAGTTAATGACACTATCCATGAAGTATGCTCTAAAAGGAATTCGGGATTTTTTAAACCTCTCTTAACTAGCGACAAAAAGGAGGTTGATATAAGTATTAAAGTAGATACTAGTAGTATCAGTCGTAGAGACAAGCATTTAAGCCTTAATTTCTTGTTTACATACAGTATAGATTCTATGAAAATAAAAGACATCATTATCAAGAATTGGGCTATAATTTTAGAAGACCACACATTAAGTAGGGCTGTTGGTTTACATCCAAATTTTACATATAGAAGGGGTTTTAATTTAAAGAATATGCTGGAAACAAGTAGGAAACATATTAAAGCCGCAGGTATGAACAAATGCGGCATGTGCCATCAATGTAAACACATAATAGTTACGAATATGGTTAGGATCAGCGGTCAAGATTATTACCTTAAAGAAAGATATAACTGTGAATCAAAAAGTGTGGTTTATGCTGCCATGTGGGACACATGCCCCTCTTTTTATATAGGAAAAACCGAAAGAAAATTGAGACAAAGAATTTACGAGCATCAATATGCTATAAGTAAAGGAGATAATACTAATGCATTAGCAAAACATATATTGGAATACCCAGATCATAAGTTTAGATTTATAATTTTACAACAAGTTAAAAATGATGTGAGGGGCAGACCATGGCAGCTTCATTTAGAGGAGCAAGAAATTTTATGGCAAATTAGAACAACAGCCCACATTTCTCCAGGGCTGAATGAATATGCCTCTATTAAAGGCATTCTTAAATTAAAAGCATTGCGTAGATGAGTAGTATTAGGATTATTTGGTAGTAGCCATGATTGCACGTAGGGCAAAGCCTGAATGTGAAATTTATATGTTTTTGGGGGGCTTTTAAGCATGATGGAATCTTTGGGAGTAAACGTTGTAGTTTTCCTGCACAAAACAAATATAAGATATATTAACATGAATACTAAATATTAGGCATTGTTTAAATTGATGTTTAGTATGAAATCAATATATATATTTTTTTTGCATAAATTATATATATTTTGATATTTGATATTGGGTATTAGTTTATATATGATTTGATATTAAGCATTATTTCATCTTTTACATGGGTTTTAGTTTTGTACGATAAGTTTTATTATATTTATGATGGTTTTTAAAGGTTTATAAGTGAATGGATGATTAAAATAGAATATGTCATGGTGTTTTTAAACTTGTTAAGTGAATAAGGTGTTTAGCAATTATTCAATTGTGTTTTAATTGAAGGTATATATATATATATATATATATATATATATATATATATATATATATATATACACTACGTACTTTCTGTACAACTTGTCTGAAGAAGTTGGGGTATTTTCCCCTTCGAAAGCACTCACAATAAAAGTTTGTTTGTTTTTATAAGTGGCTCGTGTAAGTGTCAGATTCTCCATTATCGCTCTGTTTTTTGTTTTTGGTTGTAGCCATTTGGCTGTGAGCTGGGTGGGGCAGGCCTCATGATGGATGGCTCTTTGTCACAGTCACTCTCTTCCACACATCTATGTATGTCTATTTTTGGCTTATTATAGTGTGTTGTCCTTGGATATATGTCTGTATTCCTATCCAGTGTGTGCAAAGCATGACTGGTGCATACTGAGTGTCTGCACTAACATCTGCAACTATCAGATATGTATGGTCCACTGTTGTTTTTAGACATGGGCTTCATTTGTTTAAGTGTGTGAGCATGCCCAGTATGCCCTTCTGTATTGAATGTGTGGATCCATTCCAGGTAGTCCCATCCATATGGAAAGTATCTCACATCATCCCTCTACAATAAAGGTGGGTCATCTAACCTTCTCCATAAAAATTTACTTGCAGACTGCCAGCATGGTTTTAGCCCATTTCATAGCACAACAACTGCCCTGCTATCATTTTCTGACTCCATGTGAACCATAACTTGCTTATTGACATACTAAAAGCCCAATCACTCGACACACAAGCTACATTGGTTTTTAAATCCTACCTTGAAAACAGACAAGCAGTACTTTGTGACAATACTCTTTCTTCTTCCCTCCTGTGAACATTGGAGTACCACAAGGCTCTATATTAGGACCCCTTCTCTTTTCATTGTTTATTAATGATCTACATCTCAAGCCACCTGCATACAATATGCAGATGACTTGACTTTAATTTGTTCAGCCAAGTCCATAACCTCTCTCCAGTCCCTCACTCAACAGTATTTAACAGTGTTTGAAAATTGGTTTATGCAACACTGTCTCCATAGGTCACCTCATCCACACTTCACAGTCACCTCTAGCAATGGAACGTATAACCAGATTTGCCACTGGCACCTCAAACAACTGGGATGGTTAGACTGTTGTCTCCTTCTCCACTGTTCTATGTCACATACCTGTGATTGCTCTCTCTCAAATTTTTGCTCACATTATTTGATCTGTGTGTTAACCTACTAAGGACTCTAAATAACTTATGTCAATACTGAAAATGGACATATATCCAACAAATGTAAAATAAAATAAAATAAAATAAATAAATAAATAAATAGTTTGTACAGCAGTGTAGACCTTTGTGTTGTACATCTGCAGGTAGCAAACTGTTTCTGCAGGGTATCTGCAGATCATTTGGCAATATGGGGACAAGCTGTGCAGGGGATAGTGTGTACTGCAGGTGATTGTATCTGTGCTGCTTCTGCTACATGGTACTGGTGTTAGCAGAGATATTCAGACATGTGCGCTGATATACACTGTGATGTTTTTTGTCCTCCAGTACTGTCAGGTGGACATTCTTTCTCACAGTGATGTCCTGGGGGTCAAGAGTGACTGCAGCTGTGTCCAGTATTGTGGGAAGATGCCTACATATTCATGGTAAGTTATGCCATTCTGGAGGGGGAGCTGCAGACACTTACTGCTAGGTTTGTGTATCCGGTTCAGCAACTTGGTACAGTGCTGGCAGAGGTTCCCATACTTGTACATCCATTGACATGACAGTATGGCCTTATCTTGCTGTGGCAATACCTCACAGCAGTGCAGATTCACACAGGTTACCCAGAGGCAAGGGCCATGAGTCAGGACATTACCCCTATTGTGGTGTACAGGCAGGTTTGTAGCCACCCATTTATGTGTTTGCAGTCAGGGATAGTGTGTGCATATAGCTATGTGTTGGACCTTCCACATTCCATGTTGCCCATGCTCCCAACCCCCACCCCCATTATTCTAGCCTCTTCCATACATTATGCATACATTCTCTGATACTTTCCCTAAGGTTATCACCTCATCACAGCTGTGTTTTGGTGTTGGTCCACAGTTCATGCAGTGGGACATGGTGGACATGTTACTGTGGTTTGTCCACATGGCCTTGCATTTGGCTTATGTGGAGTGTGTTATGTTGTTATTTGGGTGTCCATGACATAACATGCATTGGCAGTACATGTGAGACACAGGCCTTTGGCAGAGGCCTGTAGGCCATTTGGTGGTGATGTGGGCCAGCTGTGTCAGGCCATTGCATTCTGTCAGTCCTACAGTCTCAGACCGCCATTCAGTATATTCCCCTGGGGTGACAGGGTAAGTGTACTAGGTGTTCATGCCAATACTTTCTATTAGTCTTGATCAGGTGGTGTGGATGCTGGCAGGTTGCTACCTACAGCTAGGGACACACCTGCATGGGACACCTGCACTGCATGCTGCATTCCTTCGCTATTGCCATATACAGGTGGGGTCATATTGTACCCATTCCCAACAGCAGGGATGCAACCAGAGAGGTACCTGTGGGTGGTGTTTGGGCGAGCTGGGTGCATGTGTGCTATGGACACTACTTGCATCTGATACACAGATATGCATAAGGCAGTCCAGTTATGGTGGTATGTGCTGGTGCATCAGCTGTTTCCCAGTACATCAGTCCTATCACCTTTGTGAGCTGCAAGTGTTCAGCAAGATGACACTGGTATCCCCTACTACAGACCCAGATAAAGTGATGCATACCTGTATGTACAATTCCAAGGGTGTGTCCATTTCACAGTTACACATTATATACTGTATGTCTGGGATACGTTCCCCTGTGTAAGGCTCCACCAGATGTGTCCAGGCACCAGAACCATGACTTGAGCATACCAAACACATGCTCTATTATGATTCTGGTCTGTGCGTGTGCCTCATTATGGCATTCTTGTTTGGGTGTGTGTGCATTTCTGATGGGTGTCATCAACCACAGCTCCAGTGTGTAACCAGCATCCCCCACTAGGTGACCATAAGGGATGTCCCCATTGGCAAATCTCTGGTACAGCTGCGTCAGATGCCAGATGTAGGAATTGTGATAGCTTCCAGGGCAGCCAGCACGCACATTCATTATAATGCCCTGGGAATTGCACATGACTTGGCAGTTGATGGAGGGGTAGCCCTTGCAGTTGATGTAGACCCTACCCCGCTCACCTTGTGGTGCTTTGATGCATATGTGCGTGCAGTCTAGAGCACCCACCACCTCAGGGTATTATGCTATTTGGTGGAAGAGATGCAGATTACTGGCCAACACCTCACAGGTGGTGAGGAAATAATGTGCTGACATGGCATCCAGGAACTGGTGGAATACTCTGGATGCTGATGCCTGTGAGATCCCATTAATATCCCCAGTTGGGCTTTTGGAGGTACCTGTGGCTAGTATTCCTAGGCCTACACATACCTTGGTATCCACTGGGATGGGTTCCCCTCTGTTAGTTCTGTGTGTCAAGCTTGGCTGGCACAGCTCAAACATTTGCTGTAGGAGGTCCCTGTCCACCCTATAGCGCTCCACTATCTCCAGCTCATATAGCCCCTGGTAGGTTACTCTGGGTCTGTACACCCTTTTCCGTCTCCTCATTGTGAGTTGGTTGACAGTATTCACATCCTCACTACCATCGGCGTCTTCAACATGTTGACGTCTGATAGCTGCTGCAGCCCCTATCATTCTGTTGTTTTTGTTTGTTAAAATTTCCCCGCTTGTGTACACCGGTGGTGTAGAGTATGTGGGAAAAAACAGAGGAAAAGGTGTTTGCATAGTTTATAGTAGTGTTCTGGGCTGGGCTGGTCTGCTGCCTGTGCAATTGGCTGATTCTGATACATTTCACCTGCCAGCTATGCTAGCTTTCCTAGATTACCTTCCTACTGCAGTTTTCCCTTCCCATTGCCTTCCTGTTTAAGCCCAGGAGCACACCGCGGAAACACAGTACTCAGATGTGCACAGAGCTGATATTTCCTGGTTCACTTTTTTTTTCCTTTAAAACACGGTGTGTGGTGTGGACACCCACTTAGGCAATGTAAAGAGTACTAGGCAGCCTCAGACACACCCCCTTGCTTAGCTCTGCTAAGCCAAGGGCAAACCCAAGCCACAGGGCTCCAATCCACTTACAGTATACCTGACACACCTCCTATGATGTCAGCTAACTCCTAGGCTTGCACTAAGCTATTCCTGCTCTTATACTGTTGGGTGCCGACTAGCATGCAGGGTAAATCTGGGATTCAGTATCATTCCCCTCATTTGCATAGGATTGCCTGCTGATGCATAGTTACATGTCCCACACTGAGCCTCCCCCTTAGCGACCACTATTCACTGGCCATGTTGTCTTCTGCCTGCCATTGAGTATAATGACAAAATAGTGATTTTGGTTAGAATGCTTATTTTAGGTTTTTTTCTTATTTTCTGCCCGATCCCATTTGTGCGCCACTGCCCTATGCTTAAACAGCCGACATCAGCTAAAAAAAAATAAATGTTGATTTTGTTTTCCTTTTTGTAACTGTTTTCCATGCCAGTGGCCTTCTAGTTGGCCATTGGTATGCGATCTACATAATATCCACCCTTTATTTGGAGCTGTCATGGCTCTGTTTTGTAGTTGTGCAGGACTAGTGCAGGAGCGCTTGTGCACATCCCTACAGGTTATTCCTGGATCGCATAGCAGACATATTGCCTGCTGGAGCTCCTGCACTAGTACTGCACACCACTCAGGGCTTGCTGAATCCGGGGGATAGTGTCAGCAACTTAAATATTGCAAGAATAAGCTTTTATTTTGGCAAAGAAGTGAAGTTCCTTCCTATGCATTGGCCATGGGTATGTTTTGTACTGCAATATTTCACATTTCTACAAAAAATGTCCCACTTTGTGCATTTGAAAAGGTGGCAAACCTAATGGGATATCACTTCTTGGTTTAACTATGTGGCTGAGTATGTCACAATTTAAAAAAAAATTTGAAAATTAGAGCATGGTAACAAATATTCTAAGATTTTGTTTTTCTCAATATTTACAAAAATACAGTTATCAGATTTTTATGGCCCTACTTATTTTTCTTTTCTTTTTAATAAAGCATACTTTGCTTATAGAAATTTAACATATTTCTGGTCAAGCAATATATTTTGTCTGAAGTCTGTGGTATTATTCAACAGCTAAATTTTTGCGGCCTTTTATAATTCTCATGACACACCACTGGGTAGGTGTTTTCTCTCTCCTCTTTTTTTGATATAATAATGAGCCTGGGTTAAACATAGGTCAATTACGTGTTAACTATCCTCTTTCAAAATGAATGCCTCAGAGAGACGCACAAATATTGAGTACATCACACATTTTAACTTTAAAAATTCACAGACTCATACACACACACACACACACACACACACACACACACACACACACACACACACACACACACACACACACACACACACACACACACACACACACACACACACATTACAACAGCCTTTCATGTAGAAGCACTAACACTGTGATTCTTTGCTTCTTACATCCCAACAACGAATGATCCATATCAGCATCTGTGAAGGAATGTTCATTGCTGTCATCATACAGACTACATACTATAGGTGAGATAAGTTTATACTCGCTATCAGGCATTTTGCTGAAGGAGATATAATAATATAATCCCCATAAACATAAGAAGTTCATGTCTTTGAAACTTCCCAAGGTATTGCATGTTCTGTGACATTGCTTACTTAATTAGTCTGACCAGCTGTTTGCACTCTCGAACAGTATCACCTTATTCAATCAAGTCCATTCTGGATAGCCATTGATATTAAGCATATATCTATGCTGATATCAGAAAAAAAATAAAGACTGCTGAAACAGACTTAGGTTTATTGTACTAGAGTTATTAATAGAACCAAAGAATCCTGTGTAATCACTGGACTCACCAATGGTTCTTGTTTGTACCCTTGATGCATTATAGTTTGGTAATATAAGCAAAAGTGTTATCTTATTATGGTGCAGCCAACCCTTTTTTGGAGTCAGAATAAAATGCAGGGCTGTTTGTCTGGAAAAGTACCTTGTTGGCAATATTATTTTTTTAAAAGAAGGTTAACCTACAGATTTGAGCGTGATCATTTAGTTAGTTATGCCAAATACTGTGTGTTGATCCATGTGAAGGATAAAAGAGGTATTTATTTCATGAATAGCATCACAAACATTGAGTACAGTTCTTATAATTGCTAATATATGGGTCAGATACTGCCTATAATCAATTTTTTGGGTCCATTTATATGCACTATTTCATACAAAATATCCATTAACATCTGTTAGCATGTCTATACTATAAGCTCTGTAGCAATCAGTGTACCAC